>NC_090725.1:278342471-278379971 GCF_036898095.1 Palaemon carinicauda
GAACTGTCATTTTTCCTCAGATGATAACACTGAGTTAGGTAGGTAGTTACCGTAACTGGTCTGCACATATTTTCAACGTGGTAAGAGCAAGGAGGCTCTCTAGTCTTGGATAGTGCCACAGCCTCTGTATGATGACCTTCCAATGTCATGGGTTAGAGTTCTCTTGCTTGATTGTACAGTCAAACACGTGTGTCTCATTTTTTTCCCTTGTGTATTTTAAAACGATGTGTCGGGCTGGGTTAACAAAAGGGACAAGGATTCCTGGTGACTTAAATTAAGATGTTGACTATTACTTATCTTTTTCCTTTTCTTCATCATTAAACTTAATTTTCTAAACCAAAGCTACTGCATATCCCTGTATGAGCTCAAGTTCGTAGCGTTATCATTAAAAATTTTCTATTTCCAATCTATAGATTATTGATAGTTTTTCATTTTCTGAACTGTTTTTCTTCACAATCAAGGTCTAAGTGCTTGTAATATTCTACTTTCCCGATTTGCAGTTTAACTTGTAAAAACACTAGGATGAAATAAATAAGAAAGGATATTTTATCCCCGTTAAAATTGTTTCTCATGAGTAAATACACCATTCACTTACATTCATTTTCATCGACTCACTATTAACATGAATAGCCCTTTAGTAAGTCGACGTTCAGTTGACCCACAATCGCGAATGTCATCGCAAATAGTCTAGTATTGGATTCATCTTTAATACTTGCCTTGAACTTTAATATCGATTGCTATCCGTTGCACTGCAACTCACAACCCTCTTAACATGTTAAAAATGGAATCAATTAACATTTCTCACTTAAATTTCCTGCAGGTGTTCTTATCCTGGAAAAATTAATTTGGGTTTCTTGTTATCATAGTCAAAATCGACCTATAAAATAAGTTCGAATTATTAGCATATGACGTGAGGTAAAATAAACAGAAGATACCTTAAGAATTCTATTACATACTGCTCGTCAAATTTTGTCATTAACGATCACTTCTACTCATACATAGTAAACCCGTTGCTTTCTCTATTCTTATTTACTGAGACTCACTTGTACGACATAGTATGTAAGTATCAAATAAATCAATTTAGGAACTAAGAAGTTCATTACAGTATCATCATATGACCAAATGTATTCCACGAAATATCAAATGGATTTGCTAATTTTTTATCAAGTTTTCGATAGTGTTCACACACTTTCTGTTACATCTGCCTCTATTCCTTCATAATTAACTATACTTTAACTACAAGATCAAACCCAAAACTGCAATAAAGCGTGACTTTATTTATTTGCAGGACACCACTCCAATTATACCGGAGGTTTAAGAACGAACACCCACCCTCACCAAAGTACAAAACGAAGCTGATAAAATAGGGTAAGTGCATTTTACGATTGCCTTATTCAGAACTAATACGTTGCATATTTTAGGAGGTAATGGAATCAAGAAAATAATAACGCCACAAGCAAAACAAGACTATAAAATTGAGAAGGGTTATTGGGAATAGGAATAAGGGAAGAGTAACAAAAATCCAAAGATACATCAACAACTGTGTGGTGTAAAAAAAAAAAAAAAAAAAAAATCTCTACCCCAATAACATCATATGCTTCATTCGGGTTTGATATCTTTAATTTATAAAAAAAATAACGAAGAACTATAAAAAACAGTCTTAAAACGAGGAAAATTTGACAAGGGAGGCAAGTGATATTGAAGCCATGATATCACTTCAACCCCAATCACGCCTTTTCTTTCAACAAAGCCAATGTATCTAATTTATTAATGCTTTATAAAAGATCAACTTATTCGTCTTACATTACTACACCATTAAAGGTGTAGTTTTTGCATATCTATACAACCCCGTTAGTTATGCTAAAACACAATTACACAATTTTTCGGCTTTGGTTTCGGACTATCCTTGAAGATAAAGTGTTGCCACAGGATGCTAGACGTCACATATGATCCACCTTAATGGCATATATACATATATACACACACACACACACACACACACACACACATATATATATATATATATATATATATATATATATATATATATATATATATATATATATATATATATATATTATATACACACATATACATACATACATATATATATATATATATATATACATATATATATATATATATATATATATATATATATATATATATATATATATATATACACGTACATAGACAAAAAGATATACAGACATACTTTTCTGTCTATGTATATATGTATGCCATTACGGTGGATTCACAAGAGGCATATAGCATCCTGTGACAACACTTTATCTTCGAGGAAAGTCCGAAGCCAAAGACGAAAAATTGTGCAATTGTGTTTAGTATAGGCAATGGGATTGTATATGCACGTAAAAACTACCATTTTAATTTTACAAAATTAAGAGACCAATACGTTCATCATCTATAAAGTGTTAATAAATTAGACTCATTGGCTAATATATATGTATATATATATATATATATATATATATATATATATATATATATATATATATAAATATGTATATATATATATATATATATATATATATATATATATATATATGTATGTATATATATACATATACAAATACATTCGTCATTAATTCATACCAAACCGCAGGATCATATAAAAAATGAATAATAAACATCTTTCCCTTCAAAAGAAATCTTGGTAATTTAAATAATTAACAGACACAAATGACACAATATCTAAGATAATGTGGGCTATAATAGAGTTTGATTGTACAGTGCCGTATATCAAAGCACTGATTATTACTGAAATTAACAAAGAAATAAAACGAATAATTAGTGAAAATAAGCTATTGGAGGAGGAGAGAGCCTCGCGTGCTAGATACTTTACTATCATCAGCACTCATTCCAGATATTTTTTTCAATAGACCAATATTATAGAAATATTTAGCTTTTGGACAAATGTTAACATAAAAGATAAAACCTGGATTCCTCACCCATATTTTACTATTCCTTCACCTCTTCATAAGGCTTTATTAGAAATTTCACCTAATTTCTTAACTGGTTGACTATAACACTAATCTTCTTAGGATCTAAGATGACAAATTTGCAATTGAAATTTATAAATGAAAAACACAAAAATAGTTTACATCGAATAGTATTGAAAACATTAGGGGGAAATGCAGTGGGCAAATGCTAAGATACTTCAATAAGCTTACAGCAGACACTTCTCGGGTTATGCAAGTTCAAGAAAGCACAATACAAATACTAAATGAACAATTAATACCAAAAGCTTTTTCTTATTAAAATTCTTCGAATACCGATTTCGACTAATGGCAAGGTGAATGAATACCGAAGCATGACTGTGTATACATAGATACTGTATAATATATAAATATATATATATATATATATATATATATATATATATATATATATATATATACATTTATATATATATATATATATATATATATATATATATATATATATATATATATATATATATATATATATATATAAATATATATATATATATATATGTGTGTGTGTGTACTGTACAGCATATATAAGCATATACTAATTGTGAATTACCTAGCACGTAAACACACGCACAGTTTAACAATCTAAGAATTGCCATGCACATAATTTAACTAAAATACTGCTTAAATCTATATGAGGCCGTAAAATCAACACCACATTGATGGTGAAACTATATAATCTGCAGAAAAACTAACATTGCCATTCCCATAAGGACAATTCCTTTTAATTTCTACCTACATTGCAGATTCCCAACGATGAAAACCTCAAACACCATTGAAATGTTCCCATCGTAGGCGAGGCCTATACGAAATTAAAACGCGGAGTTTAAGACAGAGACTTGTGTCAGCGGGGGTGGTTGCCTTGGTGCTGATAAAGGATTTTGGAGATATATGGTATGTTTACGATGCATGTTTCTTAATATTTTTGACATGATCACAAGGTTGTTAATACATGTGTATGTGTGCATATTTATATAAATATATATAGACACATATATTTATATATATACATATATATATATATATATATATATATATATATATATATATATATATATATATATTTATATATATACACACATATATATATATACATATATATATATATAGATACATCTATATATTTATATAATGTAGGGTACATATACATATATTCTTGCATATATATTTACAATATATACACACATATATACATGTAGGTATATAAAAATACATAAATATATGCGTAAGACTTATTTATATAAGTAAACATGTGTGCATGTGTATACATACATACATCCAGAAATATATATACTGCATACGTATATATATATATATATATATATATATATATATATATATATATATATATATATATATATATATATATATAATTTTCATTCAACGCTAAGCATCAACCATATTGTCATAAAGAAAATTTGTAGTTTTATCAATTTTTTCTGGTCTTCTCGGGTAAATTTTTTAAAAGATTTCATTACTCTGCTGCTCCACTTATTCAACTTTTGCGTACAGCTGTTTCAGCCAATAACTTGCATCTTTCATCAGGGCATCCGTAAAGCAAATCATTATCCTTATATAATTGCAGTGAATTCAGACAGACAAAACTCTTAAATCTTGAAAGAGCTAAAAGCTAGAAAATGATTACATTTATGAAGACACGTGACTTGAATGAAATTACAAAATTCTAGTTGGCGATTCAAAAATCTTCATGACAAATGGGTGACTGATCTTAACTTAAGCAGACACCACCAGCCTGTGTTGCATGCTCAAGCAGCTCTTCTAGGAGAAGGACACTCCAAAATCAAACCATTGTTCTCTAGTCTTGGGTAGTGCCATAGCCTCTGTACCATGGTCTTCCACTGTCTTGGGTTAGAGTTCTCTTGCTTGAGGGTACACTCGGGCACACTATTCTATCTCGTTTCTCTTCCTCTTGTTTAGTTAAAGTTTCCATAGTTTATATAGGAAATATTTATTTAAATGTCATTGTTTTTTCCATGTTTCCTTTCCTCACTGGGCTATTTTCCCTGTTGGGGCCCCTGGGCTTATAGCATTTTGCTTTTTCAACTAGGGTTGTAGCTTAGCAAGTAATAATAATAATAATAATAAAGTTTCCTCAGACTATATATCGTCCTTACCTCCAGCAGGAGGACAGTATTCTTCAGAACTTATCCTAGAGCCTTAGGAACTGGGGTTGTGGAACCCCATCGAGAATCAAGATTTTATTCTAAAGCAAGATTCTGAAACTTGAACTGGAATCTTGAAACTTCATTAAAGATCCAGATATCTTTAGTAGAACTTGCACGAATTTTTATGCTAAAAATCTTAAAATTTTCTTATTGTTAATGAAGTTTTTTTTACATTTCTTCCAATTCTTGTTTGTATGAATGCACTGCCATTATAAAAGATACGGATCTCCTTGTAGTTAGGTCCAGTCGAAAGTC
Organism: Palaemon carinicauda; assembly: GCF_036898095.1. Lineage (NCBI taxonomy): Eukaryota > Metazoa > Arthropoda > Malacostraca > Decapoda > Palaemonidae > Palaemon > Palaemon carinicauda. The sequence goes on from NC_090725.1 coordinate 278,347,927, forward strand.
ATAACATACTGACTGAAACTGCGTTCGACCAAAGTTGATTAAATGTAACAAAACAATAAAAACTCCTAAAATCGATCCATGAAAACAATAAAATATACAAAAGACTAGGAAGGTAATATCTCAAAATAACATTTAATGAAAACTCTCTAAAAGAAAGTCTAGGTCTATACTAAAAAGCATGCTCATTATGTATAATATATATATATATATATATATATATATATATATATATATATATATATATATATATATATATATATAGTATGTATACATACCCGCATGTGTGTATACATTATATATACAGTATATAATATATATATATATATATATATATATATATATATATATATATATATATACACACATATATGTATGTGTATTTCTATGTGTAGGATGTGTATATGTAAAGACCTACATATATATATATATATATATATATATATATATATATATATATATATATATATATATATATATATGTATGTATATATATATGAATACATGCATTTATACATCTCCATATAATCCTTCGTCGTATAATACAAACAGGCAGATTGAAAATCAGCAAATACCAAAAAGTATTAAAATCATGTATGAATTGTCCTTTTACTGTATATAGAATGTACTTTCAATATAACTAAAGCAACACCTTATTTAATTTGACAGGAAATGGCAGGGCGGTGGAAGCGCCATCGGAAGTGACGAACGTAAATACAAAGAAGAAAAAGAGGTTTTAACATTACTCAGCTGCAAAGGGGACCTTTAGACAGTGATATATATTATATATATATATATATAGAGAGAGAGAGAGAGAGAGAGAGAGAGAGAGAGAGAGAGAGAGAGAGAGAGAGAGAGAGAGAGGCCAACAACAAATGCAGCCGTTTCTAGTCCACTGCAAGACAAAGGCCTCAGACTTGTCAATTCATGTATTGGGTTTGACTAGTTTCATAATCACGCTGGGCACTGCGGATCGGTGAAGGTGATCACTCACAGCAAACCAATCTAGTATGGGCGGCCATAATAGTGCAGCTTTGCTCATCATGGCGATACACAAAGACTTTCACCTCGTTAAGGTATCCCCACTCACAAATGGAAGTATATATATATATATATATATATATATATATATATATATATATATATATATATATATATATATATATATATATATATAAGTATATATATATATATATATGTATGTATATATATAAATATATAAATATATATATATACATATATATATATATATATATATATATATATATATATATATATATATATATATATATATATCTTCAGTTAGTTCTCATAGATGGTGCATCTTTAGTTGAATCCGACACCAGAGTTTCTCATATGATCAATATATTCCTGTAGTACCGCTATGAAAAAGTGACTTGCCTATTCTTCTATAAACTAATAATTGATAAAAAGAGAATATAGCCTACACCTGCATAGATAAAATGCACTACAGTGCTTTTTCAGGATGCCATAAAAGTGCCAAATGTAACCCTTCAAGACCAACCTTCATCCTTTCAACGCTTTCTAAGGTTAATGACAAGAATGTTATTCAGCCTTAGAAAAGGACCTATGTTGCTGACAGGTAGTATGCCTGTAAGAGAGAATTGTGAACACTTAACTGACTCTTAGCCTACTTCTGATTTAATTAACCATAACTCTTTTATATATAGTTTAAATTTAGGAGTTGGCGACTACATAAATGATCTCATTCACTGATTTGACGGACTTGCAAGTAAGAATTGTTGTTGATGGTGTTTGTAAGGAGGGCAGACCTACGGTGGTGTGTTTATCAGGTTAAATTGGAGTCAATGGACCCAATGATTGGACTGAAGAGGCCATTAAGCACAAGGGTGTAGTTCTGGGAAAACCTCAAATTTGCACTATGAAGAAAAAAAAGAGGCTGGGCAGGAAGATGGAAGAAAGGAAGATGAAATGGAAGCAAAATAGAAGGCTAAAGAGCAAAGTGAGCATAAAGCCATATGGGTACTACAAATACCCTTAAATAAAACCTACAGTGAACCATGTTAAGTGCCTTGACAGCATTAAACCCCAACAGCAGTTTACCTAGTTAGTGCTACAAAACATTTGTTGATATTACTATTTATTAGCAATACAAAAAAAAATTATTATACAATATATGCAGATGGTGCTAATTATTTACGTTCCATGTTGGAAATGATATTATGGTTATCCTTAACACAAAACTGGTAGGGATCAGGGAGTTGTGAGATTGACCTTCATCTAAAGATGTTAAATATGAAGCCACCTCAGCAACTTGTCCACTCTGCAATCCACACGGGCATTATTGTAACTGGAATTATTGTGAATATTCTACATGGCTCATTGCTTCATATGACTCCAAGCTTACTTTTTCAACTCATTTGAAATACATCACCCATATTTACCGGAAATATAGGTTCTATTTCAAAGCTACCTTCTTCTACAGAGAGGATTGCAATGTTACTTCAGATCTCTAGGCCTACCACTGCTGAAATACTATTTGCTTTTCAAGATGTCAGCAGCCTTCTTCAACCTTTATGTTTCATGATTGCTTCTAGTGGACTTTCCTAATTTCTCAACGATGGTTGTGCTGATTTAGACCATTTAGACCATCTACAAAAACTATTCTGCCTGGCTATGTCCCATGGGTTTCACTCAACAAGGGTTGCCCACTTCCAATTCCACTATTAGTTGTTGAGCTTCAAGATCGCGTGCACACTACTAGCTACCTAGAGCATCCTACACTTGCAGAGGTGTCAATCCTCTCCCAAACTTCCTAGAACCAAAGATCATTAATTAATTTACTTGAAAACTGTGGAAATGTGATCTTGACAATGTCATACATGTTGATGCTCGCATATTTACAAGATGCTACTACATTTTCTTATAGTGCCAAGAAAAAAGTTAAAACGATAAAAACCTTGTCCTTCTGGACATGTTTATGGATTTTTTAATCATTGACTCACACATTCCAAGTTTTTTATCTATTTATTAAACTACGTAAGGAGAATTTAAGTTGTTGTGAGTGCCTGTTAATTTATTTTTACATTTGACTGTCTTGTGTATATTTTTGTATATTTAGAAATAATCATGATTATTTATTGTTACAAAAATTATCATATTTATCTTGTATGTAATTCTTATCATAAGCTCGATGTTGTAAATATACCTTGCATTTAAAATAATTCTATTTAAAGAATTATTTCTAATAAAATGAATCCACTCGAATTTGATTTTTTATACATTTGAAGATAAACACTACTGATGACCAAAGTATTTCAATTCTCCGTTTCAAGAAATTATATGTTCTAATAGCACCAACAACTAAGCAATTGCGTTTGCTAGTCATACCCAACTACATTAACAATGACATTTAGCTTTTTATATTGATAGAGCATTCAGATAATGTTTGCCAGGCATGTAATTCTATTCCTAACTTACCTCCCACCAGTCAACCCAGCTGTGAATAGGAACAAGATACAGCTGGATTCAAGACTAAAGCATGAAATAAGTAATTTCATATGTTACGACTTTTTGAGACCAGGATGGCTCTAAAATTCTGACAAATCCACTCTAAATGCAGACAAAATATATAAAGATTACAATGTACAGGGTACCCATTATGTATCAGTACAATCTAAAGAATTTATATTACAAATGCCACTGATCAGATATTGTAATAAGATTATTATTATTATTATTATTATTATTATTATTAGCCAAGCTACAACCCTAATTGGAAAAGCAAGATGCTATAAGCCCAAGGGCTCCAATAGAGAAAAATAGCCCAGTGAGAAAAGGAAATAAGGAAATAAATAAATGATGAGGACAAATTAACAATAAATCATTCTAAAAACAGTAACAACGTCAAAACAGATATATCATATATAAACTATTAACAACGTCAAAACAGATATGTCATATATAAACTATAAAAAGACTCATGTCAGCCTGGTCAACATAAAAACATTTGCTGCAACTTTGAACTTTTGAAGTTCTACTGATTCAACTACCCGATTAGGAAGATCATTCCATATCTTGGTCACAGCTGGAATAAAACTTCTAGAATACTGTGTAGTATTGAGCCTCATGAAGGCCTGTCTATTAGAATTAACTGCCTGCCTAGTATTACGAACAGGATAGAATTTTCCAGGGAGATTTGAATGTAAAGGATGGTCTAAGTTATGAAAAATCTTATGCAACATACATAATGAACTAATTGAACGACGGTGTCAAAGACTAATATCTACATCAGGAATAAGAAATTTGATAGACCGAAAGTTTCTGTCCAACAAATTAAGATGAGAATCAGCAACTGAAGAAGACCAGACAGATAGAATGAAAGAATTAAAACACTTCTTCAGAATAAATTGATCACCAAAAATCTTGTAAGACTTTCAATAAGCCAATTTTTTTGTGCAATTGAAGAAGACACAGACCTAATGTGTTTGTCAAAAGTAAATTTGCTGTCGAGAATAACACCTAAAATTTTAAGTCATACAAATTTAAAGAAACATTATCAATACTGAGATCCGTATGTAGAGAAGCCACTGTCCTTGACCTACTTACAATCATACTTTGAGTTTTGTTAAGATTCGACTTCATATCCCATAATTTACACCATGCACTAATTTTAGCTAGATCTCTATTAAGGGATTCACCAACCCCAAATCTACATTCAAGGGATGGAAATAATGCAAAGAGAGTAGCGTCATCTGCATATGCAACAAGCTTGTTTTCTAGGCCAAACCACATGTCATGTGTATATAGTAAGAAAAGTAATGGGCCAAGAACACTACCCTGTGGAACACCGAATATCACATTTCTATACTCACTATGGTGCCCATCAGCAACTCTTTGAGCTCTATTACTTAAAAAATCAATAATAATGCTAAGAAACGACCCCCCCCCCTTCCCAACTTTTTGAGTTTGAAAATAAGGGCCTCATGATTAACACGGGCAAAGGCAGCACTAAAATCCTGACCACAATCAAGGGATTTCTGTACAGCATTGGAGATAGTAAGAAGGGCATCACATCCTCCAAGGCCTTTACAAACACCAAATTGCAAACTATGGAATAGATGATTACCTTCAGCAAATCTATTAAGACGTTTTGCCAGAAGACGTTCAAAAACTTTAGATAATATGGGTTATGGAAATTGGGCGGTAATCAGTTGGACTTGAACTACCACAAACACATTTACATAGAGGAGTAACATTACCAATTCTCCAACAAGTGCTAAAATCTTCTCTTCTTGCTAACTTGCTCAAAATATCATAACTTTGGAGCTAAGAAATCTGCAGTCTTTATAAAAAAACAAAGGAAAAATACCATTTCGGTCTACACCTCCATAAGCATCAAGGTCCATCAACAGAGCTTTAATTTCACGAGATCGAAAAGCTAAACTAGTTAGTTTAGCTTCAGGAAAACAGGAATGAAAAAGTTCAAGTTTTTCTTTATTCTGTTTACTGTCAAAAACATCAGCCAAAAGGGTTGACTTTTCCTTTGGACAGTGAGTAACTGAGCCATCTGGTTTAAGTAAAGGAGGAACTTTTGCATCTACACCAATGAATGCAGATTTAAGGGTAGACCACCATTTATGTTCCTGAGTTGTACCAGAAAGAGGTTTTTTTTATGGTTAAATTGTATTCCTTTACAGTTGAGGCATAAACTCTCTGAGCAAAAGCTCGAAGCTGAGTACTGTATAGTTATTCCAGGTCAAATATCTGTTACCCTTCCAAAGATGATAGGCCTCCTGCTTCTCCAACTAAGCACGTCTACAGTCATCACTGAACCATGGTTTGTCCTTCACTCGGTACCTTAGCACGCGAGAAGGGATACGACCATCAATTATGTTGACTAGATTCTCATTCAAAGGGACAACAGGATCTACACTACTACATAATTTTGACCAATTCAAGCACAAAAGATCATGCAAAATCCAATTCCAGTCTGCTTGGGATTTCATATAAATTTTACAAGAGTATGATACATCAGGAACAGGCTGCTCAGTCTTCACTACTAATTAAATCAAGGCATAATCAGATGTCCCGACTGGAGAACCAACCTTACTAGTTATAATGCCAGGGGAGTCAGTGTATACGAGGTCCAAGCAATTACCAGACCTGTGAGTAGCTTCATTTATGATTTGCTCACAGCCTGATTCAGAGGCAAAGTCTAAAGCTCTTAAGCCATGGCGATCGGTAGGAGAGATAGAACTTAAACACTCCCCATGGAGAGCATTAAAATCACCAACAAAGACAAAAGAAGCCTTTCTATCATCTTGTATCTTAGCCATAATGGTAAAAAGACAATCGAGGATAGAATCATCCATGTCTGGATTCCGGTAGATCGAACACAAATAAAAGTTGTTACAACTGCAACAAACTTCTATTACCTGAATCTCATGACATCCACATTGATAGCAGGACTTATAAGAAGCAGGGTACTCAAGTCCTAATATACACCACCATTCCCCTGGCCCTAGGGATGGCATCAAGTTTCAACATTATTGGCTTCTTAAAACCAGTTATAAGGAGCTCAGATGAGTGCCTCATATTAGAAACGAAAGTTTCTGAGCACAAAAGGTCTTGAATATTTGCATGAAGACCACGAATATTGCAATACAAAAGATGACATTGACAAAATCTAGGACATACTGGTCCTGGATTTTGCTCAATGACTCCAGACAGCATAAGAATTAATAGTAATAAAAAAGAGACATCATACTTAAAAACTAGATTAACAAGAATTATAACAAAGACGATATGTATAGAATTATAAATAAAGTGATTGATGAAACCCATAAACTATGGTAAAAAGTCGAAAAAACTTGTCAACATGAAGGAGCCAGTACACCATGCAAGGCTAAATACCCTCCAGGATAGCCACTTCAACTGAAGGGAGGACTGTAAGGATGGTTTTGAGAAGAAAAAGAATCAGATAAGGAAAAAACAACCTCTTGATAAACCACCAGACATCCATGGCCCTTCTATCAAGCCTGCTCAACACACCATTTCAAATCAACAATTACCATCGTTTTCAATAACATTGCATTTTTGCATTTTAGGTACCCTGTTAATGAAAGAGATACTGTTACATCAACTTATTAAAATTGGCTACTCATCAGGAAAGAATTGGATGCGCAGACTTGGCAAAAAGTGATGAACCAAGTATGGAAGAGATCCACATCACATCTTTTATTTCATGCATGACAAAGAAATTTATGGAAACAGGACAGTTTTACATAAAGGGAGTGGACGACCCAGAAAATCTCAAGAAAACATCAATTGAGTTAGACAACCCTTGGTCTTTTTTATACAAAGCCCCTCTATACTGTTGCCAGACACTTGAAGCTATCGTGTAGGCAATAACACTACACAAAGTTCTACATAAGAACTTGTGATAGTACACTTACAAGGTGTAACTCATAAAGGCAGTCAAGCCAAGATGAAGAGAGTTTGTAGTTATTATACTGGAAGAAATTTCTGAGAAAGAAATGTTTCTCAAACGAGTTTGTTTTAGTTAAGAGGCCACTTTAAATATTTCATGAAAACATAATGTGAGATTCTGGGGGATCAAAACATCCTCATTTGTCCACGGTTAATCCAAATGTATTAGAGTGGAGGGGTCAATAACGGCAGTTGTTTGACTTGATAATTTTACTCAACATGTGGCACCACAACTAGATGACCTTCAACCATCAAACAATTTCCAGCAAGATGGTGCACCACGCTATTAAGGACTGCATGTTTGTTGGTTCCTAAATCAAATATTTCCAGACATGATGGATTGAATGGGATGGCCATAATCCTGGCCATATCCTCCACTAGATATCAATCACTCCCTTGAAATTCTTGCTTGGGGTTATATAAAAAAAATACTGTGTATCAAACAAAAATATAGGATAACACTGACCTCAAAATAAAAAAAAATATTAGTGTTACCATTGCTATCACTGATGTGCTATGCTACAACAAACTTGGCAAGGAATCTAGTAGTCTTAATGTGACCCGTGCATATTGTGGTGGCTAAAGGTGTATATTTTTTTAATAATTACAACATGATTGTCTATTCATTTTCTTTAATAATATATTTTCTAAACTGTAAAACACATACACACACACACACATATATATACATATATATATATAATATATATATATATATATATATATATATATATATATATATATATATATATATATATATATATATATATAATATATATATATATATATATATATAATATATATATATTATATATATATATATATATATATATATATATATATATATATATATATATATATATATATATATATATATATATATATATATTGAAAGAACACAGCTGTAATAAAAGAAAAATCTGAGCGAGTTTGGTTTAGCAATACAAAATATGTACTCCCAGCTACATGATGAAATGAAAGCAAGTAAAAAAGGAATCAATAGTAATTTAATCAAATTTGTGTTGTAATCAGCACAAGAGATAGGCAGAAAAGTTCCTAAACAAGATTAATGAAAACTTATCACATAAGACCAAAAGTCTAACAAATAAAATATTGAACATATGAATAAAATCTAAGAGATGAAATAGCATTAGCAGAACTATAAAAACTGAACAAACTAAATACACGAGACATTCATAAACAAAACCAGGCCAATACTGACGACTCAAAAAAAAAATGTTACATTGTTAAAAAGAACACTTAGAACAGGGTACCAACAGAATTTTGCTTTAAAAGATGAAAATGGAAATATCAACAAATGGTATAGTGATAAAAATTGCAGAGGATTTCTATACAATACTGTACAATAGTGATATAAGAAATAACCTTACTAACATAAATAATGAAACACCTGAGCTAGTACCAAAAGTAACAGTAGGAGAAACAAAGAAAAGCATTAAAAGGCATGAAAAGAGAAAAAGCAGCAAGAGAAGATGGCCTAACAATTGAAGTAATAATAGATGGAGGAATTTCGTGATAGAAAAACTCACTGATCTTTACACAAAATGTTTGCAAGAATGCTCTATATACTACAGCTTGGAAAAATTTATCATCATATTAACTCACAAAAAGGGAGACACAAAAGACATGAAAAATTACCACCCAATAATTCTAATCGATAATATCAAATGTTTATAAAGATCCCATGAGGTCGAATATAAAAACAGCTAGACTTTAACCAATCAAGACAGCTGGCAGGTTTTCGAAGTGGGTATTTAACAACTGACCATATCCATGTAATCAACCAGCTAATGGAAAATCAACTGAGTATGACAAGCCATTATGTATGGCATTTACAGACCATAAGAAAGCTTTTGATTTTGTCAAAACTTCAGCAATAACGAAAGCCCTTCAAAATTAATGATCAGATGAATCTATGTTAGAATACTTGAAGAGATCTACATGAGTAGTAAAGCCATCCTAAAATGGATGAACCTCTTGGAGATTGTTAATGAATATACATACTTAGGAGACAGTAATTGTTTCCCCAGGACATGAGATTTAAATTAAAAGAGGGATAAGCATGGGATGGAGATCTTTTGGTAAACAAATATGATTATGAAAAGTAAGATGTCACTCTCTCTAAAAAGAAAAGTATTCAATCAAATGGTCCTAGCATTATTACACATCAGAAACTTGGAGCCTAGAACATAAGTTAGTTACAACTCAAAGAGATATGGAAAGAATAATGATGGGATTAATATGAAGATCAGGAATGAGAAATTCAATACACTGAAAGTTTCTATCCAACAAATTAAGATAAAACTTAGCAGCTGAAGACCAAACAGGAGAACAATACTCGAAACATGGTAGAATAAATTAAATAAAACATTTCCTAAGGATAGACTGATCACCAAAAATCCTAAAAGAGACTTTCAATAAGTTAAATTTTGCGCAGTTGCAGGAAAAACAGACCGAATGTGCCCCTCAAGATGAAGATTATTACCAAACAGACAGAGGAGCATATGGAAGAGTTGATGAATGATGAGTTAGAAGAACTCATCAAATCGTAAACAGAAGGGGGGGGATGAAAATGGAGAGGAAGAACCACAGAACTGGACTTTGGAAAAACTGAGAAAGGTGTTTATGATGTGTAATGATTTGAAAGGAAAATTTTATGAATATGATCCCGATATGCAGTGCTGCAATAAAGTGCATCAAGGTCTTACATAACCAATTTTACCTCAGCAAAAGGCATATGACGAAATGAGAAAGTGGACATAACAGTTGCCTACTCTATTGCTCTTTTTCAAAATTCGAAAAGGTTTTAATACTAGGAGGAACAAACAATTTACTGCCATCAATCTTTTCTACTCACAACTCATAATTCTCTGCTTTGTCTGTTCCTGTTCCAAACACACATTCTTCTATGACATCTCCTCCTCATGACATACTTCATCCAACACTATCCCGGGTCTCTTTCTTTTCTAGCAACTGACAGATACAAATGATCCTTCTGACATTTCTTCAAGCAACTAAAATGCTGGGACACCTACACTATCAACTCGCATATCATTGTTGATATCAAAAGAAATTAACTGTACATAAGCATCAGAGAAGAAATGAGGAAATGGTTATCATCTGAGTGGCCTTTATTAGTACAGTAATGTTGTTAAATTCCCAAATAATACATATTATCATTATCATTACTAGCTAAGCTACAACCTTGTTGGAAATGCACGCTGCTATAAGCCCAAGGGCTTCAACACAAAAAATAGCCCACTGAGGAAAGGAAATAAGGAAACAGATATAATAGTGTTCCTGAATGTACCCTCAACTCCTTAAGAGAGAACTCTATCCCATGACAGTGGAAGACCATGATACAGAGGCTATGGCACTACCTAAAATTGATTTTGGAGTGTCCTATTAGAAGAGTTGATTACCACGGCTTAAGTGTCTCTATCTTTATCAAATAGAAAGTAACTACTAAACAATTACAGTGCAATAATTAACCCCTTCTTGAGTGAACAATAAATGTTACAGTTATATTACTGTTGTCAGGTGTATGAGGAAAAAGAAGAATGTGTAAAGCATAAGATAAACTATTTGGTGTATGTGTAGGCAAAGAAAAAATTAACTGTAACCAGAGAGGGCTCCAGTTTAGTACTATCTGGCCAGGAGAAGGACCCAATAACTCTCTAGCAGTAGTATCTCAAGGGATGGCTGGTCCCATGGCCGACCAACTACCTATACTGCATATAATGTGCATACTGTACTACATAACTGCAGCTTTACTGTAACATGTGCTGTACTATAAGTACCTTATAAAGTACAGTACAGTACACTCCATACATACAATATCATATACAGTATTACAATACAGATACAATACTAGTGTATTATGTACTGTACTTAAATATTTAGATGATTTATGTACTGTACAGGGCATATGTAATACATGCTGTATCATACATGATCAGTTTATCTACCTGTACTAGAATAAATTTTAGACAGTGTGTGTGAGTCTAACACTGTGCATGCTGTGATTCAGTAAAGTACTGTATTGTCATTACAGTGCTTTAAAAAAACTCATATGCCCTATCTTTATGTGTAAGTGTTGTATACATAAACATGAAAATTCTTAAAAACCAAAGGTTCAGGGTCTTCTATTTGTCAGAAAAATTCCTCATCCGAAGAATTCACTATTCACGAGGCAAGGGATGAGGAGTTCCAAACGTTATACCAGCAGTTAAAAAGACCTAACTGTATACCTAACATTATATACAGTACTGTGTTGGTTAGCTTAGGTCAGGTTGAGGGAAAACAATACTTTTATTCTTCCTGTTACACTTAACAAGAGAATCATGCACAAAACTTTAAAAAGTTTACCATTGTCCCTTTAAATGAGAACCATAACCTTGTGGATAAGAGCTCCCAATGTCATAATAGTATGTTATATTACAAACACTATTGGCTTACATGACAACAAGATGAGAATCTAAAGCAATTTATCCCAATGGTATCTAATATGGAACTATTTAACCTGATTAAGGTAAGCGTAATAGGACTATAACAAATACAAAACAAATAACTTGGTTGTGAACTAACCTCCTACATCAGGTAAGGACCTGATGCCCTTAAGTTAGATTATGACTTGATACCCAAGGTTAGGTTAGGACCTGATACACTAGGTTATATTAGAGCTTGGTGCCCAAAGTTAGGTGAACTAATCTCTCTTGAGGAGTGCAAAGACCATGCCCAAACTATCTCCATCTACCACTCACCATGATCTCATCCACATATGGCTCTCAAAGAATATTGGGAGTTAAATGGCAAGACAGGATTAGAAATGAAACTATAAGAGAGATTACCCGAGTTCAGATACTCATATTGTATTAATTGTTATTTTCACAACAAGCCATATTTTACAATGCCGATATTCATATACATTCTCAATGACATAAACCACGAGAAAGATCTTTGATTATTGCAGAACAGTTCAAGCTAAATAACTGGGTAGTGCTTAGCCCCGTAAAGATACAGAATGGTAAAATAAACAGTTGGAATAAAATGTGATTGCTGTTTTATGTATTTTGTGGTGAATTGAATGTTTTAGATAATGGTTCGTGGCGGAACTCCATAGTTTTTGATTTATGGTGGGTCGACTACCATAACTGAAAAGTCATGGCTTTGCAGTCGGGTATCGTCATCAATAATGTTCAAAACACTGGAATATATACAATTTCCCAATCTAATTGTGTATTTAAATGAACTTTATTAAACATTTTTTTCTTTCTGGCAATAATCATAACACCTTATATTACAGCATATTAAAAAAAAAGTTATCGTAAACAAAACCCAGTAATAAGTGATGAAATACAATCAAAATTAGAGCTTTTGTTTCAGCGCTTCCACACGAAAAGAAAACGTGAATTCTCAATTCCATTTTCTATGAGTCGGTTGTAGCTAGAGTCGTAGCAGTGTTCAACATACGGTACCACAAAAACCTCTTTACATAATCGAGTATTTTTACCTGTATGTTGGTACGTCAAAGTACCAGTAATTATGTACAGTACTGTACAGGTTTTTGTTCTGCTGCATAATTTCACTGCTCCTCTGTTCTGGCATGCGGACCATGTTTCGCTATACAATTAGCCCCATTTGCTAGTATTTTAGCGATTATTTAATTACAGTAATCCCTTCGTTCCATCTGGGTTTTGCTTGGCCATGGCTTACTATGCTCGCATTCTATCATAATTTCACTGCTCATCTGTTTTGGCAAGCGGACAATGTTTCACTACACACGTTAGCCCCGTGCGCTAGAATTTTGGCGATAAGCTAATTATCTAATTAATCACATAGCCCAACTGGTTTGTGCTCAGCCTTAGCTTGCTATGCACACGGTTTAACAAAGGGGCGAGTTCAAAGAGGAGTGTTAGTTTTGCGCCTCACCCTGTGGTTGAATAGGGACTTGGCTTCCATTTCCCATTATCAGACTAAATTTATCAAAAATGTTTCTACCGTAACCACCAGTCCTTAACATTATGAACAAAAAAAGCGGTGTAATTGAATTGTAAATTCCAATACTTAAAACATATAACCAAGAGGATAAGAACACAAAAGTCGGGCCTTTATTCTCTTTGAAGAAATAACTTAGTACAGAAGAAACCATCTACAGTATCAGTGTTTTTCTACTGTGCCGGGTGAATGGAGGCTTCTGCAGTATGCTCTGATAACAGATCAAAACGGGAATTTTCTATTAAAATCTGTAACTTCGTTAATAGAGGTTTCTGACGGTAGTACTGTATGTGGTATTTAACATAGTGTACTTGAAAAGTTGTATTCAATTATATGAGTTTCAAAGAAAGGTAAATATATATTTTAATTTCTAGCCAAATACATGAACCAAATATTTTTCCTACTTGATATCTTGTGTTTAATGCATTTCTGACCTTGATTATTGGGGCAAACCACCCGTTCATGAGGTTTTGGACCCCTTATATAAAGACAATTATTGGGGACACCAGTAGGAAACCGAGGTTTTTTGGGTGGGGAAATATCACAAAAGAGTTTTGCTTCAATAATGCTGTAATGGTCAGAAATCAAGATGAACCCAAGTTAACCAGTTGGAAAAATATATGGTTCTTGTAAGTGGCTGAAAACGGGACAAAACGTTATTATTTAAAACTTTTGAAATTTGTAAAAGGGTAAAGAACCTAACAAACCCATCTAACCTAACCTAGAAGTTCCCAGGTCACAACCCCTAGACCCCCGGACCCCCATTCCCAAATCACAAGGCATAGCCGCAGGGCAAGCTCCCAGACCCCCTTCCCAAATCACAAACTAAAGGTAAATCACAAATAAATCCTTACATTATGATAAAGTAAATCATAAATAATTCCTTACCTCATGATTGACACCTATGTCTTTTTTTTTTCTTTTTTGGTCTTGGCAATCTTTACAGAAGCATTGCAGTAGAAAATGTGCTGGTCTACTAAAACTTAGTCAGAATCGCACTTGGGACACTTTAACCTTTGAGAGATAAAACCATGAGCTTTTAAAAGGTGTGCATCATTAATTTACGGTTATTTTTTTAATTTCACATGAGTAACAATAGCTATACACTGAAGAGCATTTTGTGACGGGCCGAGAGAGGTTTTTTATATATACAAAATAATTTATGTACGATCGTGTGACACACGGTTGGTACATGGCTCCCCCTCTAAAAATGACATACTGAACATGTTAAATAGGTGCCCTGAATCTGGAGAGGTAGTAGTAAAAACTGCGCCGATTAGCGACAGTGAGTGGCTGTAGAAGTCGTTGGTTTGGGTGTGAGCGAGTGGTGGATGATGGGTGGCTGTTGCCGCTCCGGCTGGTCACGGGGTAGGCGAGTGTGTCCTACGGCATTCATAGGCGTGTGTGTCCTACGGCATTCATAGGCGTGTCCTACGGCATTCATAGGCGAGTGTGTCCTACGGCATTCATAGGCGTGTGTGTCCTACGGCATTCATAGGCCTACAGCATTCATAAGCGTGTGTCCTACGGCATTCATAGGCATGTCCTACGGCATTCATAGGCCTACGGCGTTCATAGGCGTGTATGTCCTACGGCATTCATAGACTCCAGATCAGAAGGCCGGGTGTTCGTGTCACTTCCATGTACCAACCGTGTGTCACACGATCGTACATAAATTATTTTGTATACAGTATATAAAAAACCTAAATCGGCCCGTCACATTGGTGACCCCGGAGTGACTGGCTCTTCCCCGCCTCCCCACCCCCCCTCCCCCTGCCTCTCACCGTTACTATGAGTCTGTGACGCCGTCAACGCATACCTTCTGCAGCAGTACTCGCCGTCGCCAGCCGCCCATATAGTAACGCTTTTTCAGCTCTCTCAACAACCGTTGGGGGACTAAAGGGCTTCGCTCACCCTCGGGAAAATGACCAGTATCACTCGCCTGCAACCTGCCGCAGACAGCTCTCCTCGTGAGGTGAACCTACTTCGTGCCCCAAATGTCACAACCCTCTCTCGGCTCATCACATTGGTGACCCCGGAGTGATCAATGTGACGAAGGAGGGAGAAGGTTGTGAACTCAAAGGCAGGATGCAATCAACTGAGTTATATATTAAGGAACACTCTTCTTTATGTACAAAACCTCAAGGCAACAGGACATAACATGTTCGAGAGACAGACAATGTTCAGAGCAAAACAGCAGACATGAATTTTCATGTTCGTTTGAGTGCGAGGGAAGAGCGAAGATACAAGCATATTATACACAATGTACTCCTTTTGTATATAATATGCTTGTATCTTCGCTCTTCCCTCGCACTCAAACGAACATGAAAATTCATGTCTGCTGTTTTGCTCTGAACATTGTCTGTCTCTCGAACATGTTATGTCCTGTTGCCTTGAGGTTTTGTATATAAAGAAGAGTGTTCCTTAATATATAACTCAGTTGATTGCATCCTGCCTTTGAGTTCACAACCTTCTCCCTCCTTCGTCACAATTTCCATCATAATCAATTGCCGACATAAATGAAATGACACCAAATTTTGAAATAGATTGTACTTCCCTAAGTTCCCTCTTGGAGACATGGTGAAGTTGAAACTGAAGGGGAGGGTGGAAAAAACATGGCTGTTGTAGAACAACATCCGGGAACTTATGAAGAAGTACTTGTAAGTTGTTAATTGGTTTAAAAAAAAAATCACCTGGCAGATACATTATTGCAAATGCACAGAAAGCTCCCCAAACTGATCAGAACCAATGCATGCGCAATAACTTCAGTTCATTCTCTCAGGTGTAAACAATGGACTTAGAGTGAAAAACATACATAACATTTTAATGGAACGATACATAAGTTATTATGCTCTAGCCCCTATTAAACATATAGAGAAAAATACCAAACTAGCCAGCACTCGTCCATTTTGATAAATTTATAGAAAATCACGGGGCAATATTTCTCAAAGAAAAAAAAACCTTTCCTACAACAAATGATGTGCTTCCAACGAATTTGACCTTTATTTCCACTGCACATAAGCCGTTGTACCGTTATGAAAATTCCCTTCCCAAGGGACACAGGTGGGAACCTGTGATTTTGAGTGTGCTAAAACAGGAAAAAAAAAACATGATTATTTAATACTTTTGAGATTGTAAAAGGGTACAGAACCTAACAAACCCACCTAACCGCCTAACCTAGTAGTTCCCAGGTCAAAGACCCTAGCCAGGGTGCAAAACCCGCCAGACCCCTCTTCCCAGGTCATAAAACGTGATTGTTTAACACTAATGGTTCTCAAAAGGTTACAGATCCTAACAAACCCACCTAACCTAACCTAGTAGTTCCCAGGTCACAGTACCTAGCCGGGGATTGGATCGCCCTTCCCAGGTCACAAAAAAATATTAAATCACAATAAATATGAAAAGTAAAGGTACATAACAATTAATTGCTTACATTATGATTGAGACATGGAAGGTTGGGATCCTCTGCCACCTGATGTTATTGTGGAGGGTAGAGCCGACTGGCAGTGATGAAGAATTGGTGCATTAATGAGGCCTTTGGGTAGTGGCAAGTGAAAAAAAACCTAGGAAAATACTGACTGAAATACAGTGCTCCGATTTATTACCAGGTTTTTCTATCCCCTCCTTCACTTCCATCCACAGGCATTCGATATTCTGAGTATGGGTGCCTGGGGTCGTCGAAGTGTTCAGAGTGATTAATAGTCCTGTGCTCGTAGCCCAGCTCTCCTAACGAACTATATGCACCACACTTGTCAATTATAATTATGCTACCTACCTTATTATATTTTTGTACTGAGGGAATCGGGGTAGCAGCATCCCTAAGGACACTCGTTTGATTCACCCAAACACCCATATTGAACTCAAACGCCTGCCACGGTCGTACTTGGCATAACTGAAGTGAGATTCGTCAATCTCCACTACTAATCCACCGCCACCAATAGCCTCTTTATTATAAAAAAAAACTTCTGTTATTTAAGAACAGAAACTCCGCCTGTTAACACTCGTATTGGGCGAAATATGGAGGCATTCTATGACATTTTCATGGTTCCAATGTTTGCTGAGCCAGTGGTTTATGAGGAGAATAAGTTTCCATGGATCAATGTGGGCCTTATCAAGGAACGTTCCTTGAATAGCAGTTACTCTATACCCACACCTGCGTCTACTTTTTGTCTTTGCAATCTTCACAGAAGCATTGCAGTAAAAAATGTACTGTACTGTACTTGTCTTGCCTAGATGCCATCTGAGAATCACATTTAATGCACTTTAAATTTTGCGGGATAACACAATGCAGCTATTAAAAATTCAAACACTACAGTACACCACAAACATCAAAATATTTTCAATGAAACTTGGCTATAGCCTCAAAATAGTCGAAAGAACAGCCATTACACTTTGCTACGTTGGACTCCCATACCTGACATCCAACACGTAACACAACTACAAAGGAACTAAACACCAACTTTCCTTCATGCTTGGAAGTATTCAGTCAAACACTGATACCAGAGGACTTTAAGCGGTAACTGTATTAGTCCGCTGGAATCCTTGTAAATCTTGGTTTTCAAATGAAGTCGTTCATAATTGGTTATGAAACCATTACTTCATAGTGATGTCACAAATCTATGGCAATAACCTTTAATAGGAACTGATTGTGCTTGCATAAGAAAGTGAGTTAATGGGCTCATTAAAAGTAAACATAACTGTAGAGGAAACTATAGGAGGTAAAAACTTACCAACCTCATTTAATTCCACCTCATTCAATCTCTCATACAAAACTATATTTTCTATATAGCTTTTCACATGCTTTTCCAAAGTGGGCGCGTATTTTTCTTAATATCAAGTGTGTCATGCTTCTGAAGTTTTACCTAGGATCATCCTATTTTGTGCAAATTTTCGTGGATTTATTATGAGTTTGAGAGAATAATGTGAAAAGAAAAGGTTAGTTTTACCATTATTTACCGATTTGCCAGGCCAGTAAATGTCCCCCCACCCCATTACCGTAGGATATACTAGGGTATATTTTATTCACTATTTATTTGCGACGGAAATAAGGGCATCTTTTAACAAAACACGTTTTTCTATATAAACCCCATTTTTCGGTAATTTTGTATATTATTACATCGTGTGACTACGCATAAGAAATATATGATTTCCTATAGCAAATAACGAGATTTAACCGATTTTGATGACCATTTCTATCGCAAACAAACAGATCAACCAATTCGGTTAGTTATAAGTTGACGAATTGGTTGATGTTATTACGGATGAAATGAATGAGAAAACCAGTTAAATCACGATATCTACTATAGGAAATCATATATTTCCTGTACGAAATCACACAATGAAATACAATGCAAATGAACCATATAAATATTAACACTGGACATATATACTGAGTTAAAATATATAAACAACAGATGTCGGGGACGATAACATTAGCAACGTTACCAATGGTTGACAGAACTACCAACGATGACGAATGGTACACAGTGTTACCAACGGCACGATGTCATTACTAGAGGTAGAAATAAATTTTTCCATACGTAAACTAAATAATACTTCTATAAAACTATTACACAATAAATAAAGAGTACCAAAAGGCCACAGAACCTAACAAACCCACCTAACCTTGCCTAGAAGTACCCCGGTCACAAAACACATATAATAAGAATGGGGGAATGACTTACCTTGATACACAGTACTACCAACGGAGACGAATGGTACACAGAACTACCAACGACACGATGGCATTACTAGAGATAGAACTGCTAAATATCTCCTCAGATGTATTCAATAATTTCTCCATATAACTGGTACGAAATATATAAAAAGTACAGAAAGGCCACAGAACCTAACAAACCCACCTAACCTTGCCTAGAAGTACCCCGGTCACAAAACACGAATAATGACTATTGAGGAATGACTTACTTTTATGAAGGAAACGTCGAAACTTGCTGGACTCGGAAGGAAGAGACTGACGGATTAACTTCTATGACTGGGATTAAGAAAATGATCAACATAACCTGAATTATCACCAAAATCACCATGGAATTGAGCCACTGCTTTTAGATACGGAATGCTGCAACCAGTACAAGTTTCTATAATATGTTCCATCTCAAAATACGCGAAAAAAAACGCACTAGCAACGAAGGACGAGTAACTAGGTCAAAGGTTAAAACGGGAAAGGCAGGGGAACAATGGGTCGGAAAACAGCGTATACAGAGATAAAGGAAGGGGGGGGGGGGGTAGGGAGATATTTGAATAGGCCTAGAGTGATGATTGGTTAAGGGAAAAACAACGAACAAAAGAGAAAACATGAATGAACTAAATACGGAAACTAGACGAAAGAAAAGTTTTATAAGACACAGAGGAGAGAAAAGGAACTAACCAACAAAAATAAATACAAACAATATAGGAAGACAAAATGGAATGAACGTTAAATAATAGTGAATGGGAATATAAAATGAGGAGATCATACCGAGAATTAACTGGATAAAAAAACTAGTCCAGGGTAAGTATTTATGTGAAACCGGGAAGGGATAAAGAAATAACCCAACAAATAAAACCAATATAGGAAGGTAAAATGGAATGAATGATAAATAATATTGAATGGGAATAAAAAATGAGAAAATAACACTAATAAAAAGAGTAAAAGGGGGAGTGGAAACTCCTGCGCAGGGGGCGGGGGGATATATGCGCAGATCGGAAACTGATGAAACGAACGAAGAGACTGACGGATTAACTTCTATGACTGGGATTAAGAAAATGATCAACATAACCTGAATTATCACCAAAATCACCATGGAATTGAGCCACTGCTTTTAGATACGGAATGCTGCAACCGGTACAAGTTTCTATAATATGTTCCATCTCAAAATACGCGAAAAAAAACGCACTAGTAACGAAGGACGAGTAACTAGGTCAAAGGTTAAAACGGGAAAGGCAGGGGAACAATGGGTCGGAAAACAGCGTATACAGAGATAAAGGAAGGGGGGGGGGGGGGGTAGGGAGATATTTGAATAGGCCTAGAGTGATGATTGGTTAAGGGAAAAACAACGAACAAAAGAGAAAACATGAATGAACTAAATACGGAAACTAGACGAAAGAAAAGTTTTATAAGACACAGAGGAGAGAAAAGGAACTAACCAACAAAAATAAATACAAACAATATAGGAAGACAAAATGGAATGAACGATAAATAATAGTGAATGGGAATATAAAATGAGGAGATCATACCGAGAATTAACTGGATAAAAAAACTAGTCCAGGGTAAGTATTTATGTGAAACCGGGAAGGGATAAAGAAATAACCCAACAAATAAAACCAATATAGGAAGGTAAAATGGAATGAATGATAAATAATATTGAATGGGAATAAAAAATGAGAAAATAACACTAATAAAAAGAGTAAAAGGGGGAGTGGAAACTCCTGCGCAGGGGGCGGGGGGATATATGCGCAGATCGGAAACTGATGAAACGAACGTATGTACAAATGGGAAAGGGAATAACAAAACAAATAAACCCAATATAGGAAGGTAAAATGGAATGTATGATAAATTATATTGAATGGGAATATAAAATGAGAAAATAATACGGTAATAAAAAGAGTAATAATGGAGAGAAACGAAGGACGGAAGGTGGGGCGAACGAACAAACGAACAAATGGGTGCTAATGTTAGCATGAAACGCTATCATTTGATCTACACCAGGTATGGAATGCTAACATTTAATCTACATCAGGCGTTGGCAGCACTGGTTACTGTATTACTACAAGAAATAACCTTTGAAACGGCTCCTCCCAAATATATCCAGGTATACTGATTTGTCTTTTCCTACGGTTATAATAAATACCAGAAAGAAATGTATAGAGAAGAAAAGGACCGAATTACGGTTATATATCGATTCCCCAGTATGTTTTCCCCACCCAAAACCCCGAGTTCCCACTGGGGGTCCCCCATTATCGGCGGATATAGATGTATATATATTTCTGTAACTATTCATTTGCGACGGGAACGAGTGTTATTTTCGAAGGGAGCGTAATTTTTCCTATAAGAAAAAGTAGTTGGAATACTAGGATACATTGAGATGTAATAATATACAATGAAACCCATTTTTCTTATAAGTAAAGTTTTCCCCATGTTTTATTATATCCATACCCCCATTCTTATAGCAAATTCCAGAAATGCATTAAACATAAGATAAAGAGTAGGAAAAATATATGGTTCATGTATTTGGCTAGAAACTAAATTATCATACATTTACCCAATGTCCTAACTAATATTTCACCATTCTATAGTTGAGCCCTTAGCCCTACTGTATGATGGCATTAGCCTACCTTTCCTGTTATAGGAATTTCCCAATAACTTCAATATAACCTTTAACGAAGGTTACTAATCACTTAATTTAACCTATTTCTAAAATGTCCCAAAAATCCTAATAAGAACAATATCAAATTGTTGTATACATACTTCCTTCAAACTTTTTTAGATTAAAATCATGGAGCCTGCCACATCTGTTCTACCTTTAGCTACATGATAAGAACAGCTACTATTTCACTTATATGACAACGTTTCCTTTAGTTCAATAATTCATATATTAATCAACAAGAATACTTACTGCTTATGTTGTTTGGCGTGGTACAGGGCGACAGCAATTATTGAATTACTTTCCAGCCTCATAAGTCATAAATCAAACACTAGGCATATTAGGTTAGCCGAGCTTCATGGTTTGATATGACCGGAATAATCCACTATTAACACCACCACTAATTTAACACTAAAGAAAAGCAGCTGTCTTCATGCTTTTACACATTTTTACGTATGCACAATAATGGACACATAAGAGGATCTATATCATAATCGAAGTAGAAAAGTTTTCCAATACAGACTCGCGAACGGCTAGTCACAGACTCACAATTCAAACCTTGGG
This sequence comes from Palaemon carinicauda, assembly GCF_036898095.1. Lineage (NCBI taxonomy): Eukaryota > Metazoa > Arthropoda > Malacostraca > Decapoda > Palaemonidae > Palaemon > Palaemon carinicauda. The sequence continues at coordinate 278,370,339 of NC_090725.1, forward strand.
CACGTAACTTATCTAGCAGCTTAGCTTCCTAGATTTATGCTTTAACACATCTAACTCTACCCTTAAAGAAATGCTGCTGTCTTCGTGCTTTTACTCAATTTTAATTATATTCACAATAATTGACACAAATGACAAGAAGAATAAAGTCGTAATAAAATTAAAACACTTTCCGGACTGGAAAATGTAACTGGTTATCCATGGTTGAGGTGAATGTAAACAAACTTAAATATCAGGAGTTCATGAAGGAAATTGAATCATCAATACTCTTCCTGGATATTATTGGAATGTTGTGAATTGTGATAGATATCCTACTCCCCAAACTCCAATTTTATGAAAGAAAAAAAAAATATAAGATTTTCTGTTATTCCGAGGTTAAGGGAAATGAGGTTGGTCTTCTTTTCTGAATCCTTTGTATTAATCATAAATACATTGCCTGCATCGTGAATCGTTAATACAATACTTTTCTTTGTGCATCATAATAATATGTGGACATATTAATCCACAAGGCAATCACGGTACCATGGATATTTAATTTCCAACGCTATACTGAGGATTAATTCATCTAAAAGTATCTGCTATGCCTATTCATCTTCTCAACTGTTGATGAATTTATCATGCTTGAGAACATTATTTTCCATAAATAGGCCTAATGGGTTGCTCCATTATTTTTTTCAAAAGAGCAGTCACTGTTATTATCATTCATATTTTTTTCGATTTAGGATGATTCGTCGGTGCTTGAAATTACCTTAAAAGTAGATCGTTTTGGTTTCTGAACAGAATGTTTACCAATAGGCCTACCCTGTCAAACCAATCTACACAATACGTGCCTCTATCTAGCAAATAGTCTTTTCACGTTATCTAATCCATTCAAAGAACACGTTGATCCATAATTTCCCTGTACAGTCCATTTCCCTAATACTTTTTACCTCTCCATTCCTCCTAAGCTTACTCTTTACATATCACATGAATAGTCGACTACGTCATAGTCTTTGTCTTGAACATTCATACTCCTCCTGGTTAAGATAAACAAAAGTTTCCACGGACACTCCTCGCTAGGCAAATGCTTCTGTTATAATATTCGAGAATTCGTTAACTTTTCTCCCAGTATAGGCTATTTTCTCCAGACGCACAGCTTCTTGATGTCCTCAACTTCTTTGCTCAAATCACTCCTAGATTTTCAACGTATCTGACTTTTCCTTTTGCTTAATTAACGTTACCTATCTAATCCTTCCCTTCTGACTACCAAGAATGCTTCAACCAGTATCGATTTCACTTCAATAACTACCTAGATCTATAATTATCTCCACCATGGAAGTTGCGAGGATGTTGTTTTTATCCTTGTTTGTTCGTTTGTTTATTGTGAACAATTATATGAGTAGTGAAATTTCCAGGGATTAATTAAGTCAAAGGTCAAGGTCGAGCAAAAGGTCGACCAAATTAACCCTAACTGAACCCCAAGTTCACACATGGTTGTCACACAGCCTTCAAATACGTTTACCGTCTAAATTGATTCTGGGAAAGGCAAGCTGGATGTTATTATTATTATTATTATTATTATCATTATTAGTATTATTAATTGCTAAGCTACAACCCTAGTTTGAAAAGCAGGATGCTATAATCCAGGGGCTCCAACAGGGAAAATAGCTCAGTGAGGAAAGGAAACAAGGAACAATAAAATATTCTAGGAACAATAACATTAAAATAAATATCTCCTATACAAACTATAAAAACTTTAAGAATACAAGAGGAAGAGAAATAAGATAGAATGGTGTGCCTCAAGCAAGAGAACTCTAACCCAAAACACTGGAAGACCATGGTACAGAGCCTATGGCACTACCAAAGACTAGAGAACAATGGTTTGATTTTGGAGTGTCCTTCTTCTAGAAGAGCTGCTTACCATAGCTGAAGAGTCTTTTCTACACTTACCATGAGGAAAGTAGCCACTGAACAATTACAGTGCAGTAATTAACCCCTTCTGTGAAGAAGAATTGTTTGGTAATCTCAGTATTGTCAGGTGTATGAAGACAGAGGAGAATGTGTAAACAATAGGCCTGACTATTCGGTGTGTGTGTGTGTGTGTATGTAGTCAAAGGGAAAATGAACCGTAACCAGAGAGAAGGATCCATTGTAGTACTGCATGGCCAGTCAAAGGACCCCATAAATCTCTAGCGGCAGTATTTCAACGGGTGCCTGGTGCCTTAGCCAAACAAGCTGCTGCGGTGGAGGTCTGCACTCTCAGAGTGCTTTTCTAGTTTCTAGACTTTATTCCCTTCTGACTCTTCTCAAAAGTTTCATAAAAGAAAATTTTGAATATCTTCCCTATAGGGAAGATATTCAAAATAGAGCAAGTTTCTGGATATATATATATATATATATATATATATATATATATATATATATATATATATATATATATATATATATATATCCTATCACGTTGAGGGACATGCCAAACGTATGACTACTCGGTCTCTCCCTGTCCCTCGAGTGTGGGGGGAAAAAGGTGGGAATGGTTGAATCTATTTTCTTGCGCGTGTGGGTGCATATCAGTCAAAATGATTAACCGCCATTTTTGACGGGTCGCGTACACTAGTTTGATATAGACGAGGCAACGAAGGTAAAATGACCAAAGCATACATTACAAAACTTGTTTATATATATAGATTGCCTGGCCCTTCCGGCCATACATGGGCTTTTGCAATACTGCAGTCTGTAATGAAAAATACAAAGTACGAACTGAAGTAAACATCTCACCATTAATGAAAAAAAAAAAGGTAAAGGAATAAAAGAAAAGTATTCTTCGCGGTAGGCTAGTCAGGGGGAGTCCCAAGAAATCATGTTATTGATCAGAATATGATTCGAGAGGCGCCAGCTCGTGATTTGGCCGGTTCTTGTCAGTTATTTGCAATGTCGACATGATATATTTATATTGGAGTAATATTTTCGACACTTGTCTGTTTCAGCAACGTAGAAAGATCGTGTGTGAAATTTAGGTCACAGTTGAAGCTGAATTATCAGTTTTCATTTCGTTTGGATTGTTTGTGTGTGCGTAATTTTCATCTGCCAAGAACATCATTGATTGTGTTTTTGTTTTCTTTTCTTATAAGTGTGTGGTTGAGCTCTTCAAAGGATATCATTTGTGATAATTTTTTATTTGAATATTTAAGAGGTATGGAAATAGTTCAATATAATATAATGCATGTTTATAAACAACATATGATTAGAATTCCAGGGTATCGATAACCTATATGTGAGCACGTTCGGCCCTGAGTTAAACGCCGAAAAACGAGGTCTGGGTGAACTTTTTGAATGTCAATATTTTTTTATGCATGAGAGAGAAGTCGTGGGTGGGATGATTTATGGAAGAGTTTCGTTACATATTTCTCTCTTTCGTCGTCAAATGACACAGCGAAGGAAGGCTTTTTAGGAGAGATCGATTATGAGAAGATAAGTGACGATATTTCGCTTTGATGCAGAAAGAGTCGTTAAGCGTCCCCCTATATTCTGGAAAGACCTGTTATCATGTGTGTAAATACAGTTTCTGTGGAATATATTCACAACAAAAAAGATAAATCCTACTACTATTCACGAGTGCTTTAGCAAAAATTACCAAACTGAGGTTTGTAAACAGTAATGGCAGAAGAGATTACATGGGAGAAATTAACATTAAAGAAGCTGTAATAGTCATGAAAACAAGGTTGAATATGATAGGATTAAAAGAAAATTAAAGAAACAGGAATAAAAAGGTCTAGTGAGGCAGATGATGAAACTGAGCATATGTTTGGCTGTAAGGAATTAAGAAAATTTAGAAGCAACAGTATAGAATTAGAGAAGTAAGAAACAGCTACTAAAGAAGTTGCCAAATATATTAGACAGGCTCTAGAAGTTAAAAGCAAAGGTATGCAAGCTGTGGTGTCTGTGTAAGAGGTAACTAATGACGAGGAATTTTCTGCAGATTGCAGCGCTTTGCAGTTACTATGCTTCTTCTAGTAGTGTGCCCACAATGAGTGTTGTGGAAAGAGCAACGAGGAACCAGGTTGATCACTTAGAAGAATACCAATATAGCGTGTAATCAAACCAAATCAACCAAAATTACAAATCTATCAAGCGACCTTGATCAGGTGGTTCATGGTATCAAAATGGAGACTTCTGGTTAGTGTTAATTGTAATGTTCTGAGCTTGTATATTTAGCAGGTAACTCTGTGGTAAAGCACGCTTTAACTAAGTTCTAAGGATAGTCAAATAAAAGACGACATATTTCAATCAATTTATAGTACACTGGCCATATTTAGATAAAATGTATATACATACATACATACATACATATATATATATATATATATATATATATATATATATATATATATATATATATATATATACACATACATATATATCTACACACACACACACACACACACACACACACATATATATATATATATATATATATATATATATATATATATATATATACACATACATATATATCTACACACACACACACACACACACACACATATATATATATATATATATATATATATATATATATATATATATATATATATATATATATATATATATATATATATATATATATATATATATATGGCTATATTTACGTTAAGTTAAATGTTAAAATCAAATTGCCTGACATTGCATATAAAAATCCGGCTATATATCAATTTAGTGAGATCAGTGTTACTCTATGGACATAAGCCATGGTATGACAATGAAAAAATATCCAACAGATTTTGTAAATTTTTAGAATAAAGCCTTCAAAAGAACATTGGGAGTTAAATAGCAGGACAGGACTAAAAATTAAACTATAAGAGAGACTACTCGAGTGCCATATGTAGATGAGATCATGGTGAGGTATAAATGGAGATGGTTTGGGCATGCTCTTCGCCCTCCCCAAGAGAGAGATTAGTTCATTAAACTTTCAACTCGGCTCCACAAGGCACTAAAAAGTTAAAAGACACGAGCCTACATGACTGAGGACTATGAAGCGTGAAGTAAAGGGTGATGAACGGAGAAGTATTGATTTAAAAGCTCAAGATAAAGACGACTGGCGTGGGCGTAGGAGATGATGATGATAAAGATATATGCATATATACAGGTATATGTGTAGATATTAAATGTTATGTATTAACGTGTTGTTTTAGTTATTTACACAGATGTATTTTATGCATGCTTACGCACACCTCCATCAGTGTGCATATAAACTTTCTCTAAACTGTCGCCCAATGAACCTCATACTCTATCTGAAAATATAGCAATTCTTGACGTCACAAGACCATAGCAATATATCGAACGTTGACTCTGAATACTGGTAGCATTATTAAACGAGATTCATAATTGAGTTCGATAACAGTGAACCGACAGGGAGTTTTAAAAGGTCATTTCCAAGAGATTCTCTGAATACAATGACATTTCTTCTGGCCGCTCCCAATTCGGAGAACTCGCCAAGAAATTATTGATAAACCATATGCATCCTGATGATTTATTCCAGGTTGTCTGAATCTGTCTAAATAAGATAATCTCTCTCTCTCTCTCTCTCTCTCTCTCTCTCTCTCTCTCTCTCTCTCTCTCTCTCTCTCTCTCTCTCTCACACACAAACTCATATACTGTAAATAATGTATTTGTAATATACAATATGTGTATGTGTAGTACATGTGTATATATATATATATATATATATATATATATATATATATATATATATATATATATATATATATATATATACAAGTGTGTATATATATGCGTGTATGAGCACATTTAGACGTGATATTGAGAAATTGAGAGTAAAAAATTAGTCCAAGACAAGTCTGCACTATGTGTCAGGGACTCGAGAACTTTTTGAGAATGCTGTGTATGTAAGTGAGGTAAGTCGTAAGGGCATTTGAGTTAGATACATATTTCTAAGATGGGAATTAAGGTCATGAATAGAGCTGCAGAGTGTAAAAATACTTTTGAGAAAACAACTTGAATGTTGGAAAATGTAAGTTTATAGAAATAGAGCAATGTGATTAGAAAGGATCATGAGAGAATGGAAATTACACGTTTGTAAAGGGGAACCAAAGTAAGTAGTTGGATCTCTGTTCAATATGGAACCACAGACAAGTGCACTTGGAAACAAAATTTAGAAAGTAGGAAGGAATTATTGCACCATTCTGCATTCGTAAGTGAATTGTTGATGCTGAATGTGAGTGAAATATGAAATTTGCTGAGATAAACTATTTACTCTGTATACCGTATAGGTACTAGGAAAAGATGAAAGATTGAGAACAGTAGAGTTATGATAGATATATGGTAAATATATTCCCATAGATGATATGTGTTTTTAGGTGATTCAGTTTCATAGAGAAATGAAGATTATTTTTTTAAAGAGAAGTCTAAAACTCATAAACGTTCAGAGGAAAGGAAGGGAGACAGAAATTACTGGGTAGATGAAGGGGGAAGGAAGATCTGTGAATTAGAAAGGCTTTGATATCCATGTGTCGATCATACTGAGTGGCTTAATTTGCATTAGTCTCAACTGATGATCCTTCTGTCTCCATAAGTAAAGGTTCTAATGCCGTGAAGGGGATTTGCAGAGGAACTTCACTCTTGAATCATAAGTTAAAAGAGGAATCTAAATGTGTATAGTGGCTGTTGGTTTTTTATCTGGTCTCTGATGCCACTTCAAATTATTCCCATGTCCATTCCTTTTTGTACTGTTTTACCTGTTGGAGCCCTTGGGCTTATAGCATCCTGCTTTTCCAACTAGGGTTGTAGCTTATCAAGTGATATATATATATATATATATATATATATATATATACATACATATATATACATATATATATATATATATATATATATATATATATATATATATATATATATATATATATATATATATATATATATATATATATATGCACAATACACACAAACACACACACATGTATGTATATATATATATATATATACATATATATATATATATATATATATATATATATATATATATATATATATATATATATATACATATATATTCTACATTATAGAGCAAAATTCTGGATATATATATATATTTTTTTCTGGTTACGAACAGCGGCATTGCCCGACATAACTACTGGGTCTCTCCCCGTCCCTCAGGTAAGGGGAGAGAGTAGTCATACCCTAGTGAGAAGGGGTGCATGTGTGTTTATAACTATCTAAATATTTGACCGTCGTTTTTGAATGGTCGGGTACATTAATATATATATATATATATATATATATATATATATATATATATATATATATATATATATACTATATATATATATATATATATATATATATATATATATATATATATAAATATGCATATACTGTATATATATATATATATATATATATATATATATATATATATATATATATATATATATATATATATATATATATAAATATGCATATACTGTATATATATATATATATATATATATATATATATATATATATATATATATATATATATATGCATATATATATATTTATTTATATATATATATATATATATATATATATATATATATATATATATATATATATATATATATATATATATATATAGCCAATTCATAAACAGATGTCTTTAAATAAAAAATCAGTACAACGGTTACTGCAAAGAGCATCCTCTTAGTTAACGAAGAGGAGATAGATCCCCCTTGTGCAAAATACTTTGAAAAAATAGGCCTCAAGACTTTCTAAAGATGATGCCCTATTCACCGCTCTTGCATCTTGCCCGACCTCTTGAGCTTTCTGGAAATTGAGGGGTTTCCTTTTTAATACTTCATACATAAGCACTCCAGCTGTTTATATATATATATATATATATATATATATATATATATATATATATATATATATATATATATATATATATATATATACATATATATATATAAATATATATATATATATATATATATATATATATATATATATATATATGTATATATATATATATATATATATATATATATATATATATATATATATAGATAGATAGATATATATATATATATATATATATATATATATATATATATATATATATATATGTATATATGCACATATACTCGTATGTATAATCATTATCAGCCTCCACTGGTTCACTGTGCAGAACATAGGCCTCAGGCATGTCCTTCCACTTGCGCAAACTTCCTTAGTTTGTCAAACCATCGTCTTCTCTTCTTTCCCCTGCTTCTTTTCCAATCTCTAGGGACCCATTCTGTTATTCTTAATCTCTATCTACTATCTGTCATTCTCATTATATATCCTGTCCATGTCCATTTCCTTTCCCTACATGTTACTAGAATATCCTGTACTTTAGTTTGCTCTCGTATCCATGTTGCCCTATTTTTTCTTTTTTTTTTTATCATTCTTTCCTTAGCTCTTTGAGTTATAACTATCTTTTGTTTTAAGGCTTGAGTAAGGCTCCAAGTTTCCGATGCATAAGTTGATACTAGTAGGACCATCTGATTAAATACTTTTCTTTTTAGAGAAAGTGATATTTTACTTTCCATAATCTTATTTTGTTTACCAAATGCTCTCAATCCCATGTTTATCCTTCTTACTGTATGTCCTAAGTATCAACAATCTCTAGAGGTTTATCCATATATATATATATATATATATATATATATATATATATATATATATATATATATATATATATATATATATATATATATATAAGCATGTGTACATACGTTAATGAGAGAGAGAGAGAGAGAGAGAGAGAGAGAGAGAGAGAGAGAGAGAGAGAGAGAGAGAGAGAGAGAGAGAGAGAGAGAGAGAGAGAGAGAATACATGACACTAGAGAATCTTCTTACATTACTTCTGAGTTTTATTGATCTCCGTTGCAGGGCTTCTAGAAAAAAAAAACAAGTAAAAAAACTGGTGTCATAGGGGACGGAGTTTACCTTTATTACGCAAGAGAGCAAAAATATTGTAATAAGCTTTTGACAAAGTCATATCCGGGAGAAATTATCGTTCATGGTTTAGGTCAATGAGCAATTACTGAGGTACAGGTTACTCATTAAGTAATTACACAAATAATTACACAGATAATTGGTTAAGTAATGGACTTTATTGTTTCATTTTGTTAATGTCAGATTAAAGGAAATGGTGTGATGCAATATTGATAAGCTGGTGTATCAGAAATTACACTAAGATGTATAGGTATGTCACAATCAGAAAGAACAATAACTAATAAAAAGCTAATGGTCTCGTCACGCTGACATGATTTTGTGATATATCACTGTAGCAAGATATGAAGAGCAATGGAAAGAATAATGATGGGAATAACACGAAGAGAAAAGAATAAAACACGTGTGTACGAGAGCAAACTAACGTAGAGGATATTCCAACATGTAAGAAAAAGAAATGGAAATGGGCAGGATATATAATGAGAATGATATATATTAGATGGACAGAATGGGTCCCTAGAGATTGGAAAAGAAGCAGAGGAAGGAAGAGAAGACGATGGATTGACGAGCTAAGATAATTTGCCTGTATAGACTGACATAGAACAACCATAAATAGACGGGAGTGGATGGATATGTCTGAGGCCTGTGTTCTGCTGTG
>NC_090725.1:278382471-278467471 GCF_036898095.1 Palaemon carinicauda
AATAAGACACCTATGTCTGCCTGTTCAGCATAAGAAATATCACTGCAAGCTTGAACTTGAAGTTCCACCGATTCAACTACCCGATTAGAAAGATCATTCCACAACTTGGCCACAGCTGGAATAAAACTTCTAGAATACTGTGTAGTATTGAGCTTCATGATAAAGAAGATGTGACTATTAGAATTACCTGCATACTAAGCACTACAAACAGGATGGTACTGTCCGGGAAGATCCAAATGCAAAGGATGTTCAGAATTATGAAAAATCATACGCAACCTGCTTAACGAACTAATTGAACGATGGTGCGAGAGATTAATATCTAGATCAGGAATAAGAAATTTAATAGACCGTAAGTTCCTCTCTAACAAATTAAGATTATAATCAGCAGCGGAAGACCAGACAGGAGAACAATCGTCAAAACAAGGTAGAATATAAGAATTAAAATACTTCTCCAGAATAGATTGATCACCGAAAATCTTCAAAGACTTTCTCAATCAGCAAATATTGTGTGCAATTGAAGAAGACACAGACCTAGTGTGTTTCTCTAAAGTAAATTTGCTTTCGAGAATCACACCTAAAATTTTAAGTCATACAGAGTTAAAACATTATCAATGCTGAAATCCAGATTTTGAGGAGCCACTGTCCTTGACCTACTTACAATGATAGTTTGTGCTTTGTTAGGGTTCAACTTCATGCCCCATAACCTGCACCATGCACTGATTTTAGCTAAATCTCTTTTAAGGGATTCCATCTGTACATTAAGGATATGAAATTGTAGTAAAGAGAATAACACCATATGCATATACAACGAGCTTGTTTTCTTGGCCAAACCACATGTCACGCGTATGAAAACTAATGGGCCAAGAACACTACCCCGAGGAACTCCAGATATCACATGCCTATACTTACTATGATGCTTATCAATAACAACATTTTGCAATCTGTTACTTAAAAAATCCATAATGGGGCTAAGAATAAACCCACCCACTCCCAACTGTTTGAGTTTGAAAACAAGGGCCTCATGATTAACACGGTCAAAGGCAGCACTAAAATCAAGGCCAATTATACAAACTTCCTGACCACAATCAAGGGATTTCTGTATCTGTACAGCACTGGAAAATTGCAAGAAGGGTATCCCACGCCCCAAGGCCTTTACGAAAATCAACTCCCAAACTAGGGAACAGATGATCATCTTCAGCAAACCTATTTAGACGTTTTACCAAAATACGTTCAAAATTTTTAGATGATATGAGAGATATGGAAATTAAGCGGTAATACGCTGGACTTGAGCTACTACAAACACATTTTCATAATGGAGTAACATTACCGATTCTCCAACAAGTGCTAAAAGAACAGAACCTCTTCTTGCCAACTTGCGTAAAATAACAGATAACCTTGGAGCTAAAAAAATCTGCAGTCTATGAAAAACAAAGGAAAAATGCCATTTGGGTCTACACCTCCATGAGCATCAAGGTCCATCAAGAGAGCTTTCATTTCACGAGACCGAAAAGCTAAACTAGTTAGTTTCGCCTTAGGTAAATAGCAATGAGGAAGATCAAGATTCTCATTACTCTGCTTCATGTTAAACACATCAACCAAAAGGGTTGACTTTTCCTTTGAACAGTGAGTGACAGAGCGATCTGGTTTAAGTAAAGGAGGAACTGTTACGTCTACACCAAAGCGGCGAATTTAAGGGTAGCTCATCATTTATGTTCCTGGGTTGTACCAGAAAGAGTTTCTTTCAACGTTAAATTATATTGCTTTTCAGTGGAAGCATAAACTCTCGAAGGAAAAAATCTTAGCTTTATACAGTATAGTTATTCTTGCCAGAGATTAGCTATGCCGAGATGCTGATATATCGTCCGATGACTATAACATATGTCTGTTAATAAGCTTGTCATGTTTAACTAAATCTAACATACTGTATGTCTGTTAATAAGTGAGCCATATTTACCTAAATCTTCAATATGGTCTGTAGCCTGTCCCTACAGTCAGATTTCATCATTATTATCATATTAGTTAATGATAGCCATTGGATTTCTAAACAGAAATAAGATTTCCTTCTGATATTTCATCTTCCGAAAAGGGTAGACAGATGACAAGGCATTAACTGCATATGGAAATTTAACGGGTAAATTACTCGCTACCAAGATCTCTGTAAGTTGTTCAAAATGACAAGATAAAACTGAATATTAATGCAGAAAAGATATTTGTAAAGAAATAAAGACATTGCTAGATGCACACATACTTTATAAACAAGTTTCTCCACGATTCTGTTATCATAATTTGCGGCTACATGGAAATATATCGTCTTAATTTCGTTCGTTTCTGGTTTTAAAAATGGCTCCTTTATTCAATGGCTAATGTATGTAAAATCCTATTAACCACATGTAAAACCTTAACAACCTAATTTCTACAATCGCTATGACAACAGATCTCTTAAAAATATTGATAAATAGAATCCTATTTTGGAGTATCATTCTCCATATACAATGCCTCTACACTAACACTATACTCACTTTTTTTGAATGAGGCACATTTGCACCGACTCGGGGGGGGGGGGTGACCTTTTAGCTCCGAAAAGATTCCTACTATCTGATTGGTTAGAATGATTTTGCCCAACCAATCACTATTAGGAAAATTTCCGAGCTAAAAGGGTACCCTTGAGAGTCAGTGCAAATGTGCCTCTTTAAAAATATTGAGTATAGGTATGCAGTTTCATTCCAGCTGTGACCAGATTGTGGAATGGTCCTACTTTGGCAGTATAATCGATGGACCTTCAAAGGTTCCAACTTGCAGAGAATGTTTTCTAGATGGACAGGCCGGCATAAGCCTTTTATATTATAGATCTATTGTAATGTTGTTAATCTTAAATTATTTTATATTAATTATTCATTCCTTCTCGTGTAGTTTATTTTTTTCCTTATTTCCTTTCCACACTGTTTTTTTTTTTTTTCCTTTTGGAGCCCTTGGGCTTATACTATGCTACTTTTCCAACTAGGTTTGTGGCTGAGCTAATAATGATAATAATAATAATGATAGTAATAATTAATAATAATACAAACAATAATGATAATAATAAGGATTGTGGCTTAGCTAATAATAATAATAATAATAATAATAATAATAATAATAATAATAATAATAATAATAATAATAAGCCTTATATCATATTCAGATTGAATGAAACTGGAACACATTCGACAAACATGTGATTTAGATCCCTGGTTGTCCTAACTACATGACTATTCTGGTTTGGTGTGGTTTTGCTGCTCACCTGTTGCTACCAGTGCTGGGTTGGGGGTTGGGGTCACTGAGGTTAGGCATTTGACATTTCATTAAATCAGAGAATAATTATAGAATTTTAGTTTTCTTAACGAATATGGGGAATTTTATTCATTAAATGGTATTGTTATAGTTATCGATGGTATTATAGTTATTGTATTAGATGGATAAGTTGAACCCTCCCAGCCTTAGTGTCCTAATTGCGTAACCTTTTCACTACGGAAAAGAAACAGAAAAGTGAAGAATAAACTAAGAAATATAACTAAAAGAAAATAGCAATAATAAAGTTAACATAACTATATACAGAGAGAACAGTAGTGATGGAAGTGTAGACCAAAGATAAAGATGAAGATTAAGATACGGAAAAACAGTCAACCTCTTTATAAACTAACTGGTATCCTTGTCCCTCTGTTAGGTCTTCCCTACACATCGTTTTGTAAACAAGCACCGATGTCAGTGGATACCAATGTATATATACCTCTCTGAGTGGGGATACCTTAAAAGTTCAAAGGTTTAAAGGTCGCTCATGAATGGCAGAAGCAAGGGACAGTGACATTGCTCTAGCAAGAAAGACAATGCCCTAGAGACTGACATATGACATATGATCAGCGACCAAGCCCACTCTCCACCCAAGCTAGGACCAAGGAGAGCCAGGCAATGGCTGCTGGTGACTCAGCAGATAGACCTATAGGCTCCCTGAACACCTCCATCCTTACCTCACAAGGATGGTGAGGTTGAAGTGACGAAAGGAAATAACAAGTCTGAGTGGAACTCGAATCCCAGTATGGCGTTCACCAGTAAGGAACGTTTGATTAGTCCCATGATAAGCAAAGCTGTAGACGTGCTAGTCAGGGCCACCCGTACTAGGTAGGTTTACTGTGAGCGATCAGTCTAAAGTCTCCCACCATCACCAATTTGCAGTTGCCTAGCATGGGATAAAAACTAGCCAAACCCCAGACGTGAATAAGGACTTGTCTGAGGCTTTTGACCTGCAGTGGACTAGAAACAGCTGCATTTGTTGTTGTTGTATAGAGAACTAACATGACAAGTCTACCTACCCTGGCCAGAATTCAGAACATGCCTATTGAATTTTGAAAAAAAAAAAAAAAAAAAAAAAAAAAAAAAAAAAAAAAAACTGTAGTAACTCATACATTTACCTATAGATATTACAGTTACTTCTCCATTCAGCCAAGAAAATAACTGGATGAATCAAAGACTGGTTTCAGTGTCAAACCAGAAATACATAGATTCGAAACCGGTTTAAGGTAGATGCACTCAATACACATTGTTACTTTATATGGTGTTAAGTAATACCAAGGTCAAGGAAATTCGATATTGTTAAGAATTTGTGGCTTTAAGATTGAAAGCGTATAAAAGGTGCAAGAGAAGTGGTAACACACACACACACACACACACACACACACACACACACACACACACACACACACACATATATATATATATATATATATATATATATATATATATATATATGTGTGTGTGTGTGTGTGTGTGTATGTTTGAATGTAGGAAAATATATGTATGTTTATAGATACACACACAAATATATATATATATATATATATATATATATATATATATATATATATATATATATATATATATATATATATATATATATATATATACATATATATATATGTACATATATATACAGTATATATATGGTGAGAATGAAAAAATAAATCAATTTCTACCTCTCAATGAAATCGAACCTTAGTCTATTCAAATGATCTAGAGTTCGATCCTAATGTGAATTATAAATTTATACCTATTTGAACAGAATATTTTAATTATTTTCCCCATAAATTGCCTCATTATGGGTAATTTGAATTAAAAGTTATCAGGAAATTGGGTCAAACTCTTTGCTATTATACGTAAGACACTATGGTCTCACCGTAAATACTGAAAATGCCATTACTTCAAGTCCAACTTCGTTTAGAGCCTCTGGTGGCAAGATTGATAGCTTTCGTGCCTTTAATGTGAAGTAGAAATATATGTTTATGTGTGTGCGTGCATTTTCATATACTGTATACATAACAAAACAGATCCAGCTATTTCTAGTCCATTGAAGGACAAAAGTCTTAGACATGTCAATTAAAGTCTGGGGTTTGGCCACTTTTCGTTACCACACTGGCCACTGCGGATTGGTGATGGTGGGAGATTTTCGTCTGATCGCTCACGGCAAACCAACCTAGTATGGGTGGCCCAAACTAGTAGAGTTTTGATGATCATGGCAATACACAACCCCTCTCACATACAAATATATACTGTATACATGTGTATATGTGTCGATAAAACATGCAATTGTGCGAATATTTCTTCGTGTATAAGCCGAGTGATTCTCTCTCTCTCTCTCTCTCTCTCTCTCTCTCTCTCTCTCTCTCTCTCTCTCTCTCTCTCTCTCTCTCTCTCTGCCTCGTTGGTCTCTTAACCTCATTGTGGCTATGGTCTTCAAGTTATAAAAAAATAGTTCATGGTCACTTCGATTAGTTCGCATAAAAATTAATTGACGCTTGCTTTTACTCTTACTTGTCGATGTAACAAATAAAATAGTATCACCAATAGACTACAGTGAATCAGTGAGCTAAACGAACTCTTAGGACTATTTCATGTTCCCTTTTGAATGTTGGTAGCTAATTCTCTATTTAATTGTAAGTTATATTAATTAATTCTTGCATAATGATTTGCTTTTTAACAAATTGTCTTGATGTTTTCGATAATTTCACTGGAATCATAAGGATACTTGTTCCTCATGATTAATAATAATAATAATAATAATAATAATAATAATAATGATAATAATCTACATAAGAATATTAAATTCCCATGAGATAAACTGATTGACACATATTAATGAAAAGCCTTAGAAAAAAGTTTTAATCCTTTTGATAAAAAACCATTAAAATGAAAAATTAATTAATTCTTTCGCTGAGTCTTTGACGTTAAATATTGTAATCAATAATTGTTAATGAATTAGTAAATTACAGACATTTTTTTTGCGCCCCTAAGCGAATGAGGTTGATGAGATTGTTCAGTGTTGCCACATCTATATCCTTAATTATGGGATTTTCAAATTCAATTGATTTTATTTCTTAAATATTTGATCAATTTCATATCAGCAGTTAAGGAGAAAATAGTTATTTGTAGTTTTTTCAACTCTACTTTAGTCTTACTTAATTTTCCCATGCATTTCTTTACTTACATAACATCAATACATAATATATAGTCTTGTATTCTAGTAAGCAATCCCTCTATTTTTCAGTTGAAATAGATAGTGCCAACTGACCAGGGGAAAAGAAAAATAGATCACTATTGTGAAAAAAAGGATATGGAGGAAGTTGAGCTAAAAAAAAATAATAAGTGACAAATTAACTTATGTTTCTAGACAGTCAATGCCTTTGTTTTGTTGGCATGAAAAGAACCTTTTTCATTGAAAGGTGCATCGCGATACTTTTGAATAACTACAGTATTCCAGACACTTTATTCTTCTTCCAGACAGGAAAGATGGACCTCCGAGGACAGTGGGCGAATCCTCTCGAGTTCCTCCTCTCCTGCGTAGCGATGTCAGTCGGGCTTGGGAATATCTGGAGGTTTCCCTTCGTCGCCCTGGACAATGGAGGCGGCGCCTTCCTCATCCCTTATGTCCTGGTTTTGCTGTTCATAGGCAAACCTCTCTATTACATGGAGCTTTGCCTCGGGCAGTTTTCATCCATTGGCTCTGTTAAGGTCTGGGAGCTTTCGCCTGCGTTTCGAGGTTAGTGCTCAATCAATCTTCTTGAAATAAAGGCCCAGGACGTTAAAATAAAAAAAGAAATAGAGCACGTATGAATATTTTTTGTTATGTTCTTGTTCTTAGATTGTAAATCTATTGTTATTTTAAATGCTATTTAAATATAACTTCCCCAGTACAAGAAAATAGATAGCCCTTTTGCGCTCAAAAAGTAAAAAATAACAGAGATGACAAAGCTTGTTAGATGCATTACCAGGCGAGATGAACTTCTCAAGCCCCAGTTGGCACGTATATGTCACTGGCACTTCAGTTGAGATCTCTGCAAAATAGATATCGTCATTATAAACCCATGGAGATGCTGATTTACGAGTACCATGAACTGGGAAGCATTGAAGGTCGCATTCTTTTATCCTATTGAAAGGGCAATGGAGCGTGAAATCATCCTTTGCTTTGGGGGATTCGAGAATCATTATCCATTTATCGAGAGACTTCAAGTTATTTTCTATAACAGCATTTCTGCGTTGGTGAATTTTATATGCAATATTAAGATTGTGTGGTGAATCTCGTCTCAATAACGCTGAAGCTTTGCGAAATTCGATTTTGTTAATATCAAGCAATTGGTGTTATACCTTTATCGTTAAGGCGAAAGAGACATTTCTTGGACTACTAATAACTTAATAGTTTATCAAAATTGTCCATGGCTCTGAGATTATTAGTGCTACTTTGTTTTTGTCATCAAATTTAAGTCTGAAACCACTGGATGATCAATAACCCTTTCGTTCTATTACAGGTGTGGGATATGGCCAGGCCATCGCCGTATTTGCCATTACGTCCTACTACGTTTCCCTGATGGGCCTCTTTGTCTACTACATGTTTGCCTCCTTCAGTGCAGTCCTCCCCTGGGATGTCTGTGGCAACTGGTCGTCTGCGACCTGTGTAGATTCTAAAACCAATGTCACTTTTCTGGAAGAAAATCTTGGCATAAATTCTTCGGACCTCACATCATCCACGGAAGAGTATTTCACGTAAGTATGACGTCCGTGGTCTCTTGTTATTTGTTAACAAAATGTCATGTAATATCCTCTCAATAAATTTTCATTTTCCTCATTCGTGTAAATTCCCAACAGGCGAGTTGTTCTGAAGAGTGACCCAGCAGGCCTAGATAACGGCATAGGCCTACCAGATTTGAAACTCAGTTTGTGCCTTCTTCTCTCGTGGGTAATCATCTTCATTGTTCTAAGCAAAGGAGTGCAAAGCTCAGGAAAAGCTGCCTATTTCACAGCTCTCTTTCCTTACGTTGTTATTTTCGTCATGCTGATCCGTGGGGCAACGCTTCCAGGCGCAAGCAAGGGGATTATGTTCTTCCTTACTCCGAGATGGGAGAAGCTGCTGGAACCTCACGTTAGTTTATCTTAGTTCGTTTGCATGGAATTCAATGAATTGAAAACTATTGTACGTTAATACCTAGACTTGATCTTGTACTCAAATTACAAATTGGCAAGTCGAGATGGTTTGTTAATTTGTGTTGCAATGTACTGTATTTCACTGCCTTGAACTCTTAGACACTTCTAGTACTGAATTAACTGACTCCACTTGTATTACAAAGAACATTCCAATACATTTCAATTTTTATTTTTATATTTGTAGTTAGCAACACAAAATACTACGCTATAACAAGCTTGAAGTGAACCTCCCTCTTTTACCTCATTGTGTTTTGGAATAAGGTACATATACATTAATTCCCATTATCCTTTCACCAAAAGAAGTAGAGCAACATGTTTCAGTTCTTCGGGAAATGACTTCTAATTTTCTCTTTGGTATATGAGTTTTCCATTTTTTCCGTTAAGACATAAATATAGACGTACACGAACACACAGACGGATAGAAGACGATAAAGGTTAAAGCAGAGAAGATTGTCTTTTCCCATTTAAAGTAAATAAAAGAAAAATTATTATCACCCCGCCTAAGTAGGATAATTAATCAATAAAAGAACATGTTATGTTTTAATCATGCATGTGTGACACTTAGATGTGCTTACACTTAAGTAAAGACACCTATAACACATCTGTTAACGCAGAAATCAAGCTTTCTGAACGTGAATATATTTACCTCTTCCAATTAGAAAAAGCTATCAATATATAAACTGAAAATTCTCGTTGTTGATGATTCATAGTAAACACACCCAACTAAACTACAGAAAAGTAATGACAAATTCTATATTCTTGCTGAGAGAGATACTATAATAATAATTCAAAATAAAACTACAAACTATTAGTTGTGCCAAGCTGAAAGTCCACCTCTTTGGTTTTAATGCATTGACTATTCGATAAAGTGAAAAACCTCTTAAGAACAAAATAGATCGATATCACCCGGCCTTTAAGGGTAAACAGTCCCCGGTTGACCTTTATATTCATGAATCCTGGTATCAAATTGATTTTTACTCTTTACGGACATGAGAATTAACTTACACAGCTGTGAATGAAAAATATCTGGTGACTTTTTCCAATGTTTAAGTGTCTAGGGTCTTTCTCCCAAACTTAGTCCATTTGATTGACTTCTCTTCCAAATTAACGATTTTTTCCAGACGAGCTTGAATTATGCAATGAAGTTCTTGCTCCAAATGGCAAATTGCAACTATAGCTATTCAGTTTCCATTATGTGTGTGATCCTTGAGGTTACAAAAAAAAAAAAACTTTTCAAGCTTTTATAAAGTGTCTTGATTATAGATACTATGTTCTCGAAACTAAGAATACCCAAATGAGACCATGGGATGCTTGTAAGACCCTCTTATATATAACTAGTATTACCTATGTAAACCTTAACAGTAGATCTTAATCAAAACTTACTCATATTGACTTTATAGTTAATTTTGATTTAGTTACCCTTGATGCATTTACAATTAGATTTACGTCCTGGAGCTAAGGATTTTGTTGTAAGTTTTTTTATTGTTACTCTTATTTAGAACTTGTTACAGAGTAATTTTAGATTATGTTTTGCTCTCTATATTATTGTTATTATTATTATTATTATTATTATTATTATTATTATTATTATTATTATTATTATTAGTAGTAGTAGTAGTAGTAGTAGTAGTAGTAGTAGTAGTAGTAGTAGTATCATTATTAGCTAAGCCACAAACATGGTTGGAAAACCTAGGTGGTATAAGTCAAATGGCTCCAACAGAGACAATAGCCCAGTGAGGAAAGGAAGTAAGGAAACCGGTAGAATAGTGTGCCCGAATGTACCCTCAAGCAAGAGAACTCTAACGTCCAGTCAATCTTGCCTACAAACTTTTGTTGCAATTGTTCATTCCCTAAATGTGAAATGAAGCCGCTACTAATGTTAACAGACATCTGGAAAGGGTCGGTCAGTGTAGTATGAGGCTGAGCTCTAGCAACACTTGGACATCATTAATCATTCAATCTTGCATTTCAATTCAGGAAACTTTGCAAACTTTATACGTATCAGTTCTGATTATTTGGTATGGCTTATTTTAATAAATTAATATCTGGATTCTCTTATCGACCTCCGGATCAGAGTCCCAAGGATGAACCACTCAAAGACAATAGTATCTGACCGGCCAGGAATCGAACCCTAGTCCAGGATACTTGTATGACAGTGACAATACCATTTAGCCACTGTCATACAAGTATCCTAGACCCCTGGACCAGGGTTCGATTCCCGGCTGGTCAGATGCTATTATTTGAGTGGTTCCGCCTTGGAACTCTGATCCCAAGGTTGATAAAAGAATCCAGACATTAATGTATTGAAATATGTGGCTTATTTAAATATGAAAAACACGTCTAAATGTGCAAAATTTATCATACACACACACACACACATATATATATATATATATATATATATATATGTGTGTGTGATATATATATATATATATATATATATATATATATATATATACATACACGTGAGTAACATGGAATACTGCCAAAACGTGTATCTTTCAATAACTTAGTGTATATACAAGGATGATGGCAATAAGCTTCATGTTCCAGATCTTTCGTTTTGCCCGTTAGAATATCATTTATCTGCCTTGGTGTCACCAGCCTCCTGGGATCTCAATGTTTTAGACGGGTTGCTAGAAATGCTGGCTTCCTTTTCCCAGAAATAATATTTATTTTAAGCCATAGGCAGAATATGTGTCATTTGGCAATCTCCCATGAACTCTATTTTTTTTTTATGACTTCTTTTTGCACCTCTAATGCCGCTGGCATGAGCAGCCTGCTAGTGTATGTTAGGACTCAACTGGAAAACTGTGGAAAGATTTTCCTGTTAGTGTTATTAATGTCAATTTTTATAAGTTTGAAACATTCTGCAGTGCTGCTTTGACTTCCATGTTCTATTATCTTGGGTTTTCTGGCCTACATGACTGATTATGTATTCACAGATCTTCAAGTTTTATTTCATTCTGCGCGAAGCTGCTTTACAAGTTGATTTCTGTGCGAGTTTGTTCCAAATAAATGGTTATACGTGATAAAAGACATTAATACAGAACCTAATCATTAGATTATCAAAGGGATCTTTTTACTGCATTCCAGGTGTGGTACTCTGCTGTGGATCAGTCGTTCTACAGCTTGACAGTTGGGTTTGGCACCATCATCATGTTCTCGTCATTCAATGCTTTCAGCCACAACGTTTACCGTGACGCCACCATCATATCCATCACAGATACGATCACATCCTTCTTGGCTGGTCTTACAACATTTGCCATGCTTGGACACTTGGCTGACATCCTAGGTGTTGAAGTCGAAGATGTCCTAAAGGGAGGAGGGACGTCACTGGCCTTTGTTAGCTACCCAGATGTCCTGTCAAGAATAAAGGTTGTGCCTCAACTCTTCTCTGTTCTCTTCTTCTTCATGCTGTTTACTCTAGGATTGGGGAGCTCGTCTGCTCTCATGGGATGCATTGTCACAATAATAACAGACGATTTTCCGAGATTTAAAAGATGGATTGTGACAATAGTAGTCTGCTGCATCGGCTTCTTCGTCGGTCTAATCTACATGACTCCCCAGGGACAGTATGTTCTTACCTTGGTAGATCATTACGGAGGGGTGAGTAGCAATATGGTATAATAACTCCACAATGAAATATCAATACGAAATATATTATAATTTGATAGACATATAAAGATTGTATAGAATCTTCTGTGTAGAAAAAAACTTTGGTTAACACGTACATTTTTCATGTACAAATTAAATTGTTCCTTATATTTTGAGTTAGCAGTCTCAGAATTTTGTTAGCCTTAATTCAAATATAGGGCCTCTTTCTTAAATCTGTAACTTACAAGTATTCCACAATTTATGAAACAGTTTCTTAAGTTTTGTGGCTCCATAACAAGCTATTGTTTTTGCCATTTTGGCAGACCAACTCACTAAAGCCTTACAATCCAGCTGCCAAAGAACAGTGAAAGGGATTCTTTTCAAAATGAAATAAACATCTTTGTTCCAGAGCTTCATCCTCATCATTATGGTCATTTTGGAGGTAATTGCTGTTCACTGGGTCTACGGTGTCAACAACTTCTGCCGGGACATCGAGTTCATGTTGAACAGAAAGACTGGAATTTACTGGAAATTCTGCTGGGCAATCCTCATTCCCGTTGTGCTGACAATGATATTCATTTACAACCGAATCATCTCTGAACCTCTAAAGGCTGGCTCCTACGTATTTGGACCTGTTGCTAATGGTAAGATTATAGAAGATTTTGAGTGACTAAAGACCAATAAAAAGCAAAAATCGTGATATTAGAGTATTTTAAGACTATCATTGGGATCATAGGCAGAGCATAGAATTCAAGGACCTATGGAGAATAAAGAGAAAATTTGAGAAAAAAAATCCTTTCAGTAATATATATAACTGATGACATTTGAAGAATTTAAAATATTTTGTCTGTTTAGTAACCATTTCATGTTTGATGATTGTAACTTGAGTATTCACTTTTTTCAGCTTGTGGGATCAGTATTGCTGTCGTAGCCTGCCTCATGGTACCCATCTTCCTTGTCGTCGAAATCATTTACAAAAGGAACTCGAGCTCCACTCTGTGGGACGCGGTGAAGGACTCCTTTTCCTCCACGTCTGAATGGTGTCCAAAGGATGCCGCTATCCGTCAAGAATACAGACAGGTTCTCTCAACAGACCAACTGATCATAGAATTCCAAGAAGTTGCAGATTCAGGAAAACATTAAATTTTCAATTAAAACTTGGCAATCTTTTAAAAATAGCATATGAACTATAGTATTTAAATGATAAACCTAATTGTCGTTGCCAGAAAACCTGTCCGCTTTATTTCAGTGATTGCGAATCTTGGTGAACTGAAAATGTTAGCGTAATTCAGCCTTTAATTAACACAATCAAATTATTGATACAACGTTATCAAAGAACGAATGCGAGTATTCCATATTGGAGCATATATTTCGACATGCATCACTAATTTTCGGGAACAGTCATGAAACCCATTAGTTTTTCTCAAAGTGAGGTGACGTAAAGGTTAATAAACGCATGACGAAAACTATCGAATAACTACTGTTGTTGGTCAAGTATTACGAAACTTTTATCAGTGGCGTATAAAATCTTTGATAGAAACCATGCGAAACAAATGAGGGGACTATTGCGTACCTCAACTTTACCAGTTTCGAAATAAAAGAAAAGAAACATGACTTCAGTATTTATCAAAACTAACCCCATAGCGGTTATCAAAGGATCAAGGGGTCTGCCCTGCTCATCTCGTTTTTATTTCATTTTCTCTTATCTCTTTCTAGTAATTGAGGTCCTTTTCACAAGGCCGGTTAAATAGCTCCCCTTCTATAAACAAATCGGCTACATGAAATATTCACCAGAGCCAAACTACTAATAATTTTGTACGTCAGATTTTTAGGTGCTACTATAGCGTGATATCTACCAGCCATTTTCTACTATAGCGTGATATCTACCGATCTGTTTCTGTCCATATAATGCCAATACTTTGCAATGGTTTGTCAAAAAAAATACACAAATGAAAGTTAAAAAAAAAAAAACTAGTCTATTTACTGTTATTGCTGTTCTTATATCTTTTAAAATGCAATGGGTGTCGTCGTTCTTTCTGAGAAGTGTCCAGCAATATAGATCCAAATAAGACTGGAAATATTGAAATGGTTCTCCTCTTTTTACTTGAGAATATGCTCCTAATATTGACTTTACATAATTGTGTTGGCGGTCGACTGTTGTGTGCTGATAACCAATATTACTTCAGGATAAGTAGATTGGCAAGTCATCCGAACAAATCACATACCCAAGCCTACATTCACTATCTTTTATAGGAATAAGTGTCTGCCTTTCTCTTCGTTGAACATAAAAGTACCAACAATCAAGCCCATTTTTTTCAAAAAAAAAAAAAAAAAAAAAAAAAAAAACATGGCCCATCGATACATGCTCCATTAGTCTTTATTTATAACTTCGGCATCAGAATCTTCTGAGCACGGAGGATAATTGCCAATTAACATCCGGCCTCTTATTATATTTACGACGTCCAGCAAATCTAGACACGTCAATCTGTATACGATTTTAATGTGTGCCAAACATTTGACCCCTCGTCGGTGTCATACCATCTCACTACAAATTTCACGACACAAAAATCGATGACCGTATTGGGCGACTTTCCAGAATTGGGTATCGTAGCATTCATCGGGAATTCATAAGCAGAATAATAAACCAATTCTAAAATACCCCACACATTTTCAACTTGGTTAAGCAGATCATCTTGCCTTAAAAAAGAAAGGGTTTCATCTTCACTAGATATAGTAAAAGAAAAACCTTTGCCCACCATGATGGACTCCGATTCGTTAAAGTAAATCCTTTCTATATATTTTGCTCAAAATTATTATGTTTACGTATAAAAAAATGGATCTTAAGTGGTTTATCTTGGTAAAAGTGCTTCCTATATAGTTTGATGCCTTACACAGGTTGTTTTGGATTAGCGTCGATGAGAGTTGTTGAGTAGTGCACAGCTTTATTTGGAGTAGGTTGCAAGTAGCACAGTAGATATCACGCTATAATGGAAATTGAATGTTATTTCATTTTAATGTACCAACAATGAGTACCTTCCCCCCTTCAATGTCTGTAGAAGTAAATTGGAAAGAGAATCTATGGAAGCATCAACCTTTGCAGTTAGTACTGCTCAAGATTTTGTGAAGTCTAACGACCTAATTTCCAAAATGTATATTATCCTTTCAACTATCTTTCCGAGATACTTTACTGGAGGTTAGTGCCTTTTTGCCACATATCTACAAAGGTTAAATCTACTGCTTTGTAGAGGTGCTCGAATACTTAACGCAAACTATCGTTATTTCAACAATCGCTTTGGTTTTTATACTAGGAAGTTACGGTAAACTAACAGTTGTTACTGAACTAGAGTCTCTTCTCAGAGTTCCTTTGGTCCTTAGAGTAGCTGTACTTGGTTTGCATATTTATACTTTACCTGTGTTATTGCTATCTTTAGTCCATTTTGCTATTCAACCTCTTCTAGATTTTTCTTCTGTGTTTAATTGTTGCTGAATAGCCTGACAGGTCCCTGCACCGGGCCATATAGTCCTAATCCAAGATCATAGATCAATATACATAAACATGAATTATATGAGTTAGTTAAAAAATATTAGAGATGTGGTTCTTCGACACTTGAATATCCTTCAACTGTGTATGAATCCTGTTGGGTGGTGTTTGTTGAGGTGCTTTCCCTCCTGTAAATAATGTTACGTGCATATAAAAATGCTATATTTGTGATTATTGCTGCATTTATAAAATTAGCCTTTATGCCGCAAATCATATATTTTATTTTCTTAATAAAATGTTACTACAAAACACTTGTTTTATTTACTGGTTTTCTTTCTAAAGCGAACGTAAGTTTTCTTATACTATGGCATGGGAACGATGTTTATATCCTATATCGCATGAGTTCTAAGTCAGTAACTGAATGTGTAGGTTTCTGCTTTAAAAGTTCAAATTCAACGAGAGAGAGAGAGAGAGAGAGAGAGAGAGAGAGAGAGAGAGAGAGAGAGAGAGAGTTTAATTATGCAATTCCGGAAAAAAAACTTGAGCAACTTGGATGATATCCAAAATAAATATCAACAACCTGATCCTCATATCAAGTAGGCTAGAGCTTGTGCTCTAGTTTTATCACTTGGCTGTAATCAGCCTTTGTGTTCAAATAAATAATGTAGTAAGAGTAGCATGATATCAGCTTAGAAATATTACTTTTTGTAGAGAAGTATCTGGATGCATACTCTAAAGAAACGTGTAATAGACTGTTATTACCAGGATTGACTACCCCATCTATTACCATCTACTCAAAGTCTTACTTAAGACTTTATATAGCAAACAGAGGAGCAAGACTGATAAAATGCGTCTCACCGGAGAAAGGATTATTGCAATACTAATTGAATCACACAGTAAGCATTTTAAAGTCAGAATGGAGTTTAAAAGCTTGCGCAATAACTCATCGTTATCATAACCGACTGTTCAAAATATTTACGAGAATTGCTGCACACCGTGCAGACAACGAATCGTGTCAACACAAGAACAGTTATAGATGGTTTCATGTTATTGTAGCCAAGTTATATCTCTTCTGTAGGTTCTAGAGCTCTCAGTATGCGGTCCCAAGATTATGAAACAAGCTCCCGCTATATATCCAAAGGACTGAAGATATTAATGCTTTCAAGAAGAAACTGAAGTTTTTCGTTTTCCAAGTGTTTTGATATATATATATATATATATATACGTATGTATATATATATATATATATATATACATACGTATATATATATATATATATATATGCGCGTGAGTGTGTGTATCTAAATATTTATCTATATTTTTTACAGGTCACGTACACTCGTTTGTCTATAATCTTCAAATCTCATTTGTATAATTTTATCCCAAGGATATTCTTCTCTACATGACCTACCTAAAATGATTATAAACACATTAAATCTGTTGATTGCATAAAAAGGTACGGAATGAATAATCATTGACGGATTATTCGTAACATGTTTACAAAACAAACTATTGGCACTCCGCATTGTTTTTGAATGCATGGTCAAATACCTTTCCCTATAAACGACACCAATCTTTAGTCGAGCATTGGCAAATTAGATAAACAAATTTGTGTGTATTGCAATATTTCTCTTAATTTTTTTGTTATATAGGCTTAAATGGACTTAACAACCATGAAAATGGTTAATTAAAACTCTCATTTAATGTTAAGCGAACCCTCAATATTCATTAAGGTTTCATAAGTCATAGTGATTACATTGACTTTTCTGTATTCTATTAATACTTTAAGGAAATTTTCGCCATAATTTCATTCACGAATCAATATTTTTCAGATTGATTATCGTGCAATCCAAGATAAATGTTTAGGCTTGTATCTAGATGTCAAATAAAACGGGAAATCTACTTTATGTTATTGTACAATTCATTAAAGAATAATAAAAAAATCCTTTTATGAGGGGAATTTTAAGAACATATTACGATTAGGAAAATTTTGTTGCCAAAAAGTCATTTCACCGGAGGAAATATTTAGGCTCGTAGTCCACAAGAGCTTCGCCATGTTGTTTGTTTTCAGTTGCACGAACGACAGTGCCAAGTGTTGATGGGCTCTACTGTAATAACTGTCGCATCTTTGACACTTGATTATGGACAACCTTGAAACTCTTCTAGAGGAACTGGAGCGTAAGTTGGAACCTTTGAACTTGTTTTATGAAAGTATCTGACAATGTAGAGCTCTGGAAGCGAGAAATTAAGAAAGCTTATTCGACCCAAGCCACCAGCTGATCAAGGTCCTGGACTTCAGAGTCGGACCCTTTCTACTCTGAGTCTCTGACACGTTCTGTATCAGTTGCTCAGTCGCACTTTGGGGTTATATTAATTATGTCGACTCCGTGAACACATTATATTATAATAATCCTAATCTCGACTAGTGGTTGACAAATGGCATTGGCACGTCCTGCCGACTTCCTGATTAGGGTAGTCTAGCTAATGTTCACATTCTAGGTACTATGGGTCGAGGGAATCCAAACTGCCTAGTTTATGGAAAATTTTGCATCATACATTTTAAATAAACAAAATTGGGGTAACATGATACTTTCAAGTTGTAGCCAAATACTGTACTTGAATAACCATGAATATTGGGGCAAACCCTGTTCATGATTAATAGAGATCTCAGCTGGAAATCTGGGTATTGGTTAGGAAAACCCCAAAAACGAGGGAATTGAAGCAATACTAATGGGCTTAAATAGTGATTGTCAGATACTAATTGTCATAAATACTTTATAAACAATAAAGCAGTTTGAAAAAGGTGTAAATCCTGTGAGTTGTGTGAAATTAGCGTCGTAATTACCTGCGATTCTGCAATTCACATCAAGGTCTTGCTCTGCTGTGGCTCCCTTTGCCAGCAAATGAACAATCTCAATGATTCACTGTTCTGGCAAGCAGTGCATGGATGGGTTATGTGCTCCAGGTGTGTGGGTCACTATTAAAGTATCAAAATTACGTATATATGTCATGACCCACCTATGGGGTTTGCTCTGCCGTGGCTCGCTTCGGTTGCAAATAGACATAATCTCGCTTTACTAACTAGGATTACATGGATGAACCACACAAGTGTCATGTGGGCCATTAATTTGGTGATATCTTTTAATTTCATATTGGTAACAATAGCTGTATAAACTGAATGGGGAGTGTTTTGAATATAATCAATTATTGAAATAGTTTAAATGGACGAGTGCTGGCTAGTTTGGTATTTTTCCTTATATTTTTAATAGGGGTAGGGCCATACTGTAATAACTTACAGATCAGTTAGTTAAAATGTGAAGTCTATTTTTCACTCGTTAGTCCATTGTTTACATTTAGGAGACTAATGGTAAGTTATTGCGCATGCGTTGCTTGCACTTACTTTTGCGAGCTTTTTGTTTTTATATGATGTAATCATTACCTGGCTTTTTTAATCAATTACGAGCTTCCAAATATTTATGAACAAGTTCCGGGATGTTGTTCTACAACAACCATTTTTTTCCCCCTTCCCCTTCAGTTTGATTTTCACCTCCATCACATAAAGAAGTCTCCAAGAGGGATCTTAAGGGAAGTACATTATATTTCGAAATTTAGTGTAATTTCACCATGTCTGAAATTGATTATGATAAAAACGTACTTTGTTCAGTTTATTGTTACTCCTGTGAAAGTAAAAATTAACCCCGAAATATGACCCATGCGGCTCGTGAGCGCCCCTTCAACATGTACGCTTGCCAGAACATAGGAGCAGTGATTTTTTTTTTTTCTTCATCAAAGCGAAGCAAGCCACAGCGGAGCAAAAACAATTAGAATTCTTTTAAAAATATCCCCGAAATAATGTACCGCTTGCCAGTACATAAGAGCAGTGATGGTTCGTTTTTTATGCAAGTGAAGCGAGCCATGGCGGAGCAAAAACCATTAGAGTAATGTTTAATGAATCGTAGATAATTATACTTTAATTTTTAAACTCTTATATGAACCTTATATTTTTTTCAACTAGTTATCTTGTGTTTATTTTGCATTTCTGACCATTATTGTTGCTGCAAATCATTCGTTTTTGAGATTTCCCCAATCAAAAAACCCAAGATTCCCACTGGGGTCCCCCATAATTGTCTTTATATAAATGGGTCCAAAACGCAAGAACAGGTGGTTTGCCTCGATCATGGTCATAAATGCATAAAATACATGATAGCGAGTAGGAAAAATATATGGTTCATGTGTTTGCTAGAAAAAGTATCATATATTAACCTTACTTTCTTGTTCGTGTGTGTAACTTTTGAGGCAAACTGATAGTTTCTCCTATAAATAATTTTTATTCCTATACTGTAGTTGATATAAACCTCAGACTTTTAATAGTAGTGTGACTTCAGTGACACTGGAAAAGGCTATTAAGCTTTTAATGAGGTAAACGGTTCTATTGTGCAATATTAGTTAGGATATTGAAATTCGTGTAATTGAATAGATCTTTGCAAATATACTATTTTGAATACCACATACTACTGGCAGAAACCTCTTGTAATGAAGTTACAGATTTTGATAAAAAATACCCGTTTTGTTCCTTTTGTCGTCATAGCACATGATCATAGGTGGCTCTTTTCACCCGGTAGTTCAGAAAAATGCTGATAGGTGATGCTTCTGTCGTAAGTTACTTGTTCGAACAGAATAATGGGGGCCCGAAGTTTTAAGTTTCAAACCTCTTTATTAATTTTTTGGAATACAGTATGCAATATAATTATAGCTCTTATTTTATTGATCATGTTGATAATGAAAGGTTAGGGTAGAAACATGTGTTTGATATATTTAGCCTGATCATTGGAAATGGAAGTCAAGTCGATGTTCAAACGGATGCTGGAGCACTAATAAACTCCCCCCGTAGCGAAACATAGCCCACTTGCCAGAACATAGGAGCAGTGAAATAATGTTTAATTGCAAGCAAAGCAAGCATAAGGTGGAGAAAAAACCCATAAATCATTAGCTCAATTAAGCAAGTACTGTATTTGTAATGCGATGATCACTGCCTACGAAAGATGCCATAGAAAATGGAATTGAAACCCCAGTTTTCTATGCGTCCTGGCAAACAAAAGTTCCAGTGTTTCGACATTATTTCTTCGCTGTTTGTTTTGATTATGCTAACTTTTTTTTTTATTACCTTATGATTGTTGTTTTTCATGACGATGACTGATGGAGACAGCTTAAAAAAGTTTATTTAGATACCAACACAATTATATTTTAAGGTGTTTCGAACATAATTGATGACAGTATCTAGCGCAAAGCCATAGCTTTTTAGTTATGGTAGTCGACCCACCATAATTCAACTATTGATTTCTGCCAGGAATCATTATTAAAAATGTTCAAAACACCACAAAAGACATTACAAACTATTCTCTCTCTCTCTCTCTCTCTCTCTCTCTCTCTCTCTCTCTCAAACCATTTATTGCACTATTATTTAATAGTGTGCTATGAATGGTAATGGATCACAAAGAGGCCCATAAGCCTAACGACGTGTTGGCCTACAGTATAGAGTATTACTCGATGCGAGGAAGGGCTCATCATATCTAAAATTCGCGATAAGGGAGATGGAACTGATTATGCATAATGCATTCCTTATCGTCGTATCGGTATTGGAATGTGAGCGAACATTCTATTCAGTATAGAGTGAATGCGTCAATGAATAATTGTTAACCCACTTTGTTATTTAGTTGTTAATGTTTATAACCAAGTTTTCTCCTAATTGTTTTATTTTTATTGCAGTTTGTTTTTTGGCATTAGGCCATTGCTTTCTATGCACTATGCAGGCTCTCTTTTACATGGTTTCGTGGGAGTAGTAGCGTTGTATTAAAACTTTTCCCCCAGGGAAGCATCACGGTACGAGGTTCAGAGTAGAGTAGCATTGTACCAAAATCTTTCCCCCTGTGAAATGTCGAGGGACGAGGTTCAAAGAGTAGTATTGTACCAAAACCTTTCTCCTAGGGAAGTCTCGAGGTATGAGGCTCAAATGCTAAGGACTATTGCCTCAAATAATAATGTCAGCAAGGAACTTACTACAGACACTATTGGTCAGGATGACAAGCTATGCTCTAGTCCAGGAATACTCCCCTTATGGATTGGTATCTCCATCCCCTCATGTAAAAACAAGTAGATGATAAAATACTCCTGATGCTTATTGTACCTTGGACGAACAACAAAAGCCTTCCCCCCATGCGTATGAGCAAAGAAGGCTGATAGTCAGATACGCTTGTTGTCTTCGGAGGAGATGGCTTCCCCCCACGAGCTGAGAAGGCTGTCAGAAGGGCGATCAACTATAAGCACGATCACCGTAGTTGTTAGAGGTTACTGGACATTCCGAAGACTAGACCGAGTAAGGAATCAGATTGTGAGTTTCTACATGCATGAACACCTTGCTCGTCATCAGGGACACATGATTCATGTACAGCCGGGTCCCCTGAGTGCTCTCTGTTGGTTTCTGGAGTAGAAAGAAGTTCTGAGAAGGCAAAGCCTCCTCCTCCCCCTCCTCCTCCTCCTTCTCCTCCTCCTCCCCCCCTCCTCCTCCTCCTCCTCCTTCTCCTCCTTCTCCTCCTCCTCCCCCCCCCCATGGCAGAAGTCACATGCACAATCACCAGTTTGTACATGATCATCAGTACATGCTTGATCCCCATGAGATAGGTCTCCACTACCACGATCACCATCCTCTGAGACAGTTAAGTCTTCATGATAACCATGCACACTATTACCTCACCCTAAGAAGCGAGCAAGTTCACTGGCATGCACAACATGATATTCTCTTGCAATCTAAGACCAGGAAAAGCTCAAATTCTCTTGCAATCTAAGACCAGGCAAAGCTAAAATTCTCTGGTGAGGTAATGATCATCTTTTCTATTGCATTCCTTGAAATGCGCACAAGCCTTGGCTCAAGTGCATTTGCATATTTACTGTAGTCATAAACAGCTAAAAATTCATAATGTTCTTGCTTGATGTCTTGCAAACATTGGGACACAAAACTAAAGGGATCTCTCTCTCTCTCTCTCTCTCTCTCTCTCTCTCTCTCTCTCTCTCTTTCAAGACAAAAGCATCTCGTACTTGGGCTTCACTTCCTCATTCTTTGCCTCCTAAGCGGAAACACTGTAGGTCATATAATTCCTCTCCATCGAGTAACACCCCAAGGGAAGTTTCCCCCTGGAAGAAGAATACTGTAAGTCCGACTGAGATGTCCAGCAAGTAAAAAAAACCCATAAGAATTCGTCTTCCGGATATCAAAACTCTGTCGCAGCCACATCGCCTATTATCTTCGATCACTAAAAGTCAGAGTCAAAACTCGGTAATAAGGACAATCCCAGTCATGGTAGGCTATACGTCTCTGAGATGGGTTTGATCAGTCTCGATTGACACCGTGAGATAGGAAGTTCTTCCAGTTGGGACTCTCCCTCAAGTAGGTTTTAGGGGACTAAGCAGGCAATACCAAGTATGAACTCATGGTGCTCTTCGGAACGAAATGAGTACCTCTTGAAGAGGAAGTTCACGTCTGAACTCTTACTTGATGGGGAGGTACTCTGAGCAATCAGATTGCGCTTTATCTTGCTCCCCCACTCACCCTATGTAGATCAGGACATTGAGCATCTCCTCGACCTTAAGAGTCTAGAGAGAGAGAAGGACAGTAAGGTTGCGGTGACTTCAAGGAAGTCCACGATCCTTCTCTCCCCAGTAGAATACAAACCAGACTTGGTCCTTGGTCCAGAGAAGTCTTATTTTAAAAGGAGAGAGGAATCATTATGTATCCCTGTCAAACCTTCTCCTTTAGGAAGAGAAGAGGAATCTTGAGCCAGGGAAATCTCCCTTCCCCCTTACAGGGGCCCCTTCCTAGCTGAGACGGAGAACTTGCAGTCAAGAGTTGAGCTTCCTTAGAGTTTTTTCTCATAGGAAGTTTAATGTGCTTTGGAGAGGCAGCCATGGAATCTATTAAAGATGTTATGACAGAGATTGATCAACGTTTTGGCGCCTCCCAAGCTTCCATGGTTGTTACTTGTGCAAGATTCACTAGTTTTAGTAAATTTGCCTATCACATGACCCAAGAATTAATTCTGTTTGAGTAGACCCACCAAGCTCCAGCCTCCAACCCTTTCTCGACAGTGGAGGTTTACTTTCCGGAGGAGCTGTTTTGTCGTCTCTTCCGATAGATCCAACAATGATGGAACTGACTACAGATAGGTTAGCGGATAGACTGAAGTACTTGGGCATTTCTTTCTCTGCCTCCGAGTCCACGGCTATAGTAACAGCAGCAATGTTAAGTCTGCAAGCTACTAATTGGATCAAGCAGTGGTTGAGAGCCTTGGTGTGCTTTGCTTCATCTTGGGATTTGTGATATCTTGATGGGAAGAAATTCACTGACCTTGTGCTCTCAAGGCTAAAGGCAGTAAGTTTCTTGGCACATCAGTCCGCTGACCATTTGGCAAACCTTGTTCTGAAGAGTAGAGATGAGGTAGCTTCATATTTGTCCTGCCAGGTGTGACAGGAAGCAGCACACTCTGTCAGGAATTCACCGATGCTGGACATCTCGACTCTTTATCGCGGAAGAGATTGAGAGGACCGTCGAAAACTAGAGAGAGGAGGGTCACTATACAGTTATCCACAGAGCAATGAACTTTAGAGGTCATGCCCCTTAAAGAATGACTGCTCCGAAAGCTACTGCTTCCCAATCCAGCAAGACAATACCAAAGAAGATGAAGGCGAGGCCCGCCCAAATTTAGATCCGTGGGTAATGTGGCAGCGATACAGCGCAGAGAGTTGAGTGGTGGAAGACTTCCTTTCGTCAGCTCTCCTCTACCCCTCACTTGTTTTCCAGTGACATTCTTATCATATTTTCTAGAATAGTTGAAAGCGCTCATACTCGCAAAGGAAGTGGAGGCATTGTTGGAGAAAAAGGGCTGGATGTCATCCAAAATGGGTTTCCTGGCTTCTGAAGCTGTCTTTTTCTGGTGAATGTTAGGGGGTTTTGATAACTTTCATTCCTAAGTTTATGACTATGACACAAAAGCCAGCAGTTCATGACACGAGGTTTGAATCCTTCTCTATCTCCTCCCTTCAAGATGTCACTAGCAATAGGGATGATCTACTTCTGTCATGTAAGGGATTCTGAGGTGCTACCTCAGGAGAACCCAATGCTTTAGACCAAAGTGCTAAAGGTTATTCCTTAGCACTAGTAGGGTGAAAAGCTGATCTCCATGAAGTCAGGAGAATCGGCTCCACCCTCACCTTCAGGAAGAATCAGTCTTTGGCGCAAATGCTGATGGCAGGAGTCGAACTTCACCATCCATTACCTAATAGGTGCAGGTGTTTTTGCACAAGTCCTTGGACATATTTTCCTGAGAGCCTGTGGTATCTGCTAGAAAGGTTGTGTAGATAGCCTAGCTTCCTCACAGGACAAGAAGCATCTCATCTTAGATACGGTCGCAGTGCAAGTCCAAGAATCAAAGGTAAGAATATCTGGCCTCTTCCTTTCACCTTCCCCTTCTTTAGGGGTTTTAGCAGTTGCGTCATTATTGAGCTGTATTGGACGAGCAATGCAGGTAACATTGGGCTATTGAATAGAGAACTTTTTTCTTTACATTGGTTTCTATTGCCCCTTTCCTTCTTTAAATAAAGGAAGGATGGAGAAATGTGTGCATTCCCATCAATCTTAAAAAGGCCACTGCTTTTAGACACAGTCCAATAGGATTGAGATCATCCTAAGACCGTCCACTAATACATAGTGTGGCCTAACCTAACAACTCCAACATATATGTGCTTATTTAGTTGAGAGGTTGAGCAGGAGTCATGACTTTTGCTCCTTTTCAGGACCAAAATAAATTGCCATTTCCCGGGTCAGAGAACCAGCCATATTAGCTTTATAGGGACTGCCACACCTCCTCATTGAGAATTTTCCTATTAAAAGTCAAATATTCATATTACATATCAGAACTTCCTAACCATACAAACCTGAGTCATTTTGAGTTGTAATATGTGCCTCAACAGTGCCGCTAGTCCTAGGCCAAAGGTCAAAGTGAAGCTTAGTGCTACTTGTTGACCCTGCCACCCGACAGCCAGCTGCGTGTACCTCTTTGAAAGCTTAATGGGTGGTTTCCAGCTTCACTGAAGTCACACTTATTAAAGGTCTCGGGTATGTATGGTTAGGAAAAATACAAATTGCTTCAAAATTTGATGGATTCTTTTAATTATTCAAGGTATTTAATCATAATCCTTTCTTCTAACTTTTCAGCCTCAATGACAGACTGTTAGATTGACTTCATATAATCTCTCTCTCTCTCTCTCTCTCTCTCTCTCTCTCTCTCTCTCATATCTTTTGGTCTTACTAATCATTTGTGTTTTATTTTGAGCAGCTTTTGTGTTACAGTGTACAGTACTATGTATTTTGTTATAGTGTTTATATGAATTTGCATGGTTTTCAGTTCTTTAAAAGACTATTAATGAATTGAGAAAAAAGTACTACAGCATTGAATTGTTTTACAGGATTTGAAAAAAAGGGAGGTAATGGAACATCAAAAGTTTTGGAAGAATATATTCAGCATGTGGCTAAAACTGGAGACCCTTTGTTTCCCTGGCATCGAATCCGATATTTCATGAGGTTTATGTTAGCAACTGTAAGTATATTTTTGGCAGTCTGTGTGTATTTAGGCTTTAGGGCTTAATAATGTGTTGCTATTGGTAGTGCGTATATATATATATATATATATATATATATATATATATATATATATTTTTTTTTTACAGTACTGGTAAAACAGCCACCACTTTTTCAATGCTAAAAGAATCATATTCTATACTGTAAACTATTGCATTCCATATCAGTATGTTATAACTTTGCTTATACACCAATCAAAAATTTGTTAATTGCATATATAAAAGTAAGTCATACTTGTGTAGGGAAAGGTTAAGAAAAGGTTATAATCTTCAACATTGTCTATACTTACATATTAGTTACCATTTATGGCAATTACTAATAGTTCTGCTGATCCTGCTAACCATGAGCTTGTGGGCTAATGAAGTTGTACAAAGAATATGAGATATAAAATGGTATGGTAAATTTAAGGAATGAGTCCGTGTCCTAATAAAAAGGAATTATGATGGATGTGGAAAAAGAAGGCAGGTCCCAATTACCCGTGGAATCCATAATAACCTATCGATACCCTATCCATGCTAATCTTACCCTCTTACTCCATAAAGCCAAACATCATATACCCATGCTTAGCCAACTTGGAAATATGTACTGTTTGCATTAGCACTTGAGGTCACAAGTCGGTGTTAAAACGTGCACTCTCATAGAGTAACAGCTATATAGCAGAGATCCTCACTGGTGTTTTGAGTATAGTGAGAACATTATTATTGTATTTGTACCATAGGTCTCTCTAAAGATGCCTGCATTAGGTAGCTTGTATAGGTGTCTGCTGTTCATACCTGTAATTCCATAATTGGTTGCTAATGAAGTCAGGCTGTAAGGCTTTGTAGTTTTTAGGCTTCAACAAAAGCTGTCTTTCATTCTAATGAAAGGAAAGTCCACTAGTTTTTTCTGCTTGCTAGCCAGGGTGATATATGTAAAGCTATTAAATTGTTGTGGGCAAATTATAAAGGAGTCAACACACTAGTCTCTTAATTGTTCATACCTAATATTTACCGATTCCCCTGTTGTTACAATAAGCAAGGTTATTCCTCCAATTGGGACATGTAATCATGCTCAAGCTGATTACAGAAATCCCTTCATTGTGAGCATGAAGTTGTTGTGATACTACCGCTAGAGAGTCTTTTGACTGGCCAGACAGTACTACATTGGATCCTTCTCTCAGGTTACGGTGCACTTTGCCCACACATACACCGAAAAGTCTGGCCTGTTCTTTACAGATCTCTTCTGTCCTCATACACCTGACAACCCGGAGATTACCAAACAATTCTTCTTCACCCAAGGGGTTAACTACTGCACTGTAATTGTTCAGTAGCTACTTTCCTCTTGGTAAGGGTAGGAGAGAGACTTTAGCTATGGTAAGCAGCTCTTCTAGGAGAAGGACACTCCAAAATCAAACCATTGTTTTCTAGTCTTGGGTAGTGCCATAGCCTCTGTACCATGGTCTTCCACTGTCTTGGGTTAGAGTTCTCTTGCTTGAGGGTACACTCGGGCACACTATTCTATCTAATTTCTCTTCCTCTTGTTTTGTTGAAGTTTTCATAGCTTATATATGTTGTTACTGTTCTTTTAACATTATATTTTTCCTTGTTTCCTCTCCTCACCGGGCTATTTTCCCTGGTGGGGCCCTTGGGCTTATAGTAACCTGCTGTTCCAACTAGGGTTGCAGCTTAGCAAATAATAATAATTGGCTTTGATTTTGGTGGTGCCTTTGATAGTGTTAATCATGAGGACCTTGTTTTCCAACTCAAACTGTTGGGAGTAGATGGTTAATTTCTTAGCATCATTATTGAATTTTGTAGTGGGCACCATAATTGTTGAAGGTGTCTGGTTTCAGTGCCAGTTTCATCAGTATGCATGCTCACCAGGACATCAGCAGAGCAACCCCAACCCCTCACTGTGGTGCCCAGCCGCTGCAGTGGCCTCCCCAGTAAACCGCTTAAACTTATGGTCCCAGTCCAATCTAATGCCATGCGAATACTAGACAAACACATTACCACTCTGCTAGCCAGGAGACTAGTATAGTAATGTGATATCTTGTGTTCCTTAGGTAGTATTGTTGGCCTCTAGCTTTTCCAACTAGGGTTGAAGCTTAGCTAGTAATTATGATAAGAGGAATGCCATGGCACATAAAATAGGGTCTTCCATTTCCAGAGGAACTTTGAATGGTTGCGAGTCTGATATGACAATTTTCTCCTTGGATTGGATTTAATAGGTCAGGTGTTGGTGAAATATTTTGCACCTAAGTTTTTCATGCTATGAATAGAAGTGTCATTTCCCTTAAAGATGTGCTCTGACCGTTTCCTATGTGGTTGAGCCCGGTGTGACAAGTACTGCTGTAGGAGAGTGGTGACCCACAACCACCAATTACCAACACTGTAAGCAAGGTAGAAGAGTACTCACAGTGTCTAGGTATATTAGAACTGATACAGGCACCTCCCTGGTCCTTTTTGTGGGACACTATGGGGTGGTCTTATATAAAGTGGTGTCTTTCTGCTAACACTTGGGTAGGTCCCGAGAGAGAGACTATGATAGAGGTCGCAGAGAACATGTCTCCGATCAGAGCACTTTAGAAAATCAGACTTTTTTACCTGCCTCTGTTGAAAAAGCTCAGAAGCTCCTCGGTACAATTTGGTACCTACATCCTTGAAGGAAGCCTCGAGCAGTCTTGCCTTCCTTGGGACTAAGATCTTAAGGCATAATTGTTATTATTCCCAGAGCACAGGTGCATATGCTGCCTGCTAACAGGAGGAGAGCATCATAGGGTCTTTCTCTTTAGGTTATCTAAAATATGTCCAAGTTGTCCCTTACTGAAGAACTACATCATTGATGCCCATCGCAATTTAAATGTCTTTATTTCCAGCCTATTAGAGTTCCACTTTTTCAGTATATGAATGTTAGGGAAGATTTACTGAAATAAAGTAAAGTTTCATAAGGTTGGATATTTCGATATTTTTCCAATGTTCATTCTTAGTCCCACTCATATCCTATTAGTTAAATTAAGGATCAAACTCTGGGTAACCTGGTAATAAAAAGTGAGATTTTTTTTCCAACTTTTTTTGGAATAAAGCCTATGCTTCAAAGCAGATTACATGTTAATTGGGTAATTATGAATATTGTCAGCTTTATGAAAATTTGCCATGCCTTATTTACAATTTGATTTATTTTTTAATTTGAGTTTCTATTCCAAAGTTGATATGTGCGCCTAACACCAGATTTGATATCTTTTCAGGTTATGAATGACTTTTATGAGAATTGTGGTGGTGAAGATGTTGGAGAATGTGGAAATGTGCCAGCATTTTCTTATGTTCCTACGAGGGAGAAAATCCTTCATCATTTTGATACGTTTTCAGGGTATGTAGTTTAATTACTAGTTTTTAAAACAATGTATCTCTATTTTAATGTATACTTTTACTTCACTACATTCATTTCATATTTTTTATTAAAATATTCATTTTAGTGAAATGGTTCCAATTTGTTTATTTGGAACACAATTCTTTGTGGGAAATTTGCAAAGTAAACGAGGACGACTTTTGGTAGGGTAGAGGATACTGATTATTAGATGGTTTGTGAAAGCTTTTTTTTATGGAAATATGAAGTAAAATATTGTTGCTCTTCTGATACCTGTTGAAGTTCCATTGAAGGCTTTTATTTTGGAAGTGGTACTAAATTACTCCCACTTTCATAAGCTTCATTCTGATGTTTTTGATTTGTGCTGGTACCATAAAGTGATAAATTATTATTTTTATTTAATACCTTAGTTATACCAGCAAGTCAAAGTATCCAACTGTATTGGGGCAGACCTGTAGAGTTTATTTTACTGTTGAAATTTAGATTTTATAGAATAGGTTTCAGTCCTTAAAAAATAAAATATTCAAGGATTCAGCAAAATTTCTGAAGTTGATGTATTTTTAGAACGGGATTATTGCTGTTGATTCAAGTTTTGATGTTCACGTAAAATGTATTTGTTCCTGCGCAAATGCAAACCATCATTCTTTAATGGGAGTATGGTTTTGGTTTAGTTGGGGAAGAGCCTTTTAACTTTTCAAAGCTGTAGTAGCAAATACTGACAGGTGGAGGGTAAACCTCACCCACCTAACAGTCAGGTCTGCATTATCATTTGATTTCGTCCATTCCTTAGACATTGCTAGTGTTCTGTCGGAAGAACAAGTTTTTGCTGCCCCCAAGTATTTAAGGCAAGGGCCACTGTACTTTTATCCTGCAATGTCTTCCCAACCCCCAGGATATGCTTAAGTGAGTAACAACTGGTAGTGTTGTTTCTGCTGTTTTGAAGAGTCCCCTGTGGCCTCTTCCCACGTGGGTCATTGTCATTGGCATGCACGACCTCTTAGAAGGCCGACTTCAAGTTCCTCCTCCTCCTTTGCCTCATTTTCAATAGATTCTTCAGACACCGCTACATTTAGATGATGGATGAGGATAATTAATCATTGAAGAAGTCCTGGAAGACCTACTGATATGATTAACATGCACGTAGCCTCTGACTGATCTATCCCTTTGTACGAGGGAGAGGTATCCTAGATAGGTGTTTGGGTATATAGTACAGGTGCTCATGCTTCTATTACTGTGCTCAGTTTCATACTGAACCGATTACTTGCACTGTCAGTCAGGATGAAGGGGGCCTCACTTCTTCCCCTTTCTTTGGCAATTGACTGATTCTCTCTCTCTCTCTCTCTCTCTCTCTCTCTCTCTCTCTCTCTCTCTCTCTCTCTCTCTCTCTCTCTCTCTCTCTCTCTCTCTCTCTCTCTCTCTCTCTTTTTTTTTTTTTACGGGAGGGGGAGAGAAGTTAGATGCATGCTGAAAACTGTCCCATAATAGGAAGAAATATTGGCAGTTGTTACAGGTGCTTACACTCCTGCTAACTGTGTTTAGTCTCATACTGAACTATGTGCCTTCAACTGAACCTCCGAACCACTGCTGCTCTGAAGAAAAGAAGTGTGCATGAAAATAACCCATGGTACCATGTGATCTGACTGCATGATCTGGTATATCATTGGTCACTGCGAGATCCTTCACCTTGCACTTGGTATCCACATGATTATTTGCCTCATGATCGGGCTTATTTTGCTCGGAGACCCAAGCTTGTTCATCGTATTGTATCTCTATAGTCTCAGGGAATGTTAGAAATCACTTGCACACACTGGAACTGTATCACCTGTCACCTATTCCTTCTCTGCGCACGCAGTTCACACCAAAATCTTTCCACTCACTGAGATTTCCCTGCATGCTGATATTTTCCCATGTGCTCGAGACCCTTCCATGTGGCGGGGCTTGGGCCCCTACCAGTTTGCACAATAGGGAACAAAAACAGGCAACCTCCCAAGGCTGGTGTCAGTTCTCGTATGAGTACCGAGATGCTCTTGTGTACGATTGGCGGAGAATAGAGTGTTCTGTCTCTAAAGGAGACTCCAGTCACCGAACAGTTAACCCTTCAACCTCTTCACATTATGGCACCAGTTCCATTCTTGGTCCTTCTCATGAATGCACTTGAGAAGGAGGAGCTAAGTACAGTTATGTGTAGAGACCCCCTTGTGATGGAGGATGCGGTACCTGCAAAAGCAGAGTACCCAGTGTCCGAGTCCTCTTTTATCAACGTCGTTGCACACTTGCGAGCAAAAGGAACTTGGTGAGGCTCCTATGGAACCAGGAGGATTACCTCTTGATTGACACTTTGGAGCCCCTGAAAGGTCTAAGCCTGCCGTAGTGTGGTCACAATCGGAGGTTGCTCATAGAGCTTATAAATGAGATGATTCCCAGATCTCCAGTTAGGTGAAATATCTTTGCTACAGCAAGACCCTGTTTACCGCACTATCCACAACAAAGATTATATGAACCAGAAGGAGCAAACCTCTACACATCAATCCTGCAGTGGCCCCAATAAAGGCAAGAACTCTACCCAAGTACAGGAGCACCTTGTTCTTAGCACTTAAAGTGGCTGCTATGGCCAGCCTTCAATTAACTTCCTGGACCGACCAGTGGTCCTTGGCAGTTGTCTACTTTACCACTGCCCTGAATTTGGCAAATTCTGAGATGCAGACAAAGTGCATCAACTTTCCCCAGTACTTTAGTCCTAGTCTGGTGATTTCAGTGCCTGTGGAGATTTTAAGACTGAAGACAGTCTTCTCAGCTGCTGTGTTTGCTGCAACGGAAACCCTCCATGGGCAGGCTCCAGTCTTTCTAAATTGACCAGTTGTCTAGTGTAGTCACCTACTTAAGCACTACTCTTGATTTTCAAATTCAGAGGCATTGGCGAAGTATGGCAAGTGGATTCTGTGTGGGGTAAAGTTAGTGACCATTATGGCACACTGGTTGGCAAATCAATGGGTCCTGAAATGAAGGATGCTGCTGTTTCTCTATTCAACAAGCCAGTTGAACAAGATGTGACTTCGTTTTGGAGGCTACATATTTCTTTCAGAACCACGGGAAGTGTTCGAGGATATTGTCCATCACCCATGGCATCGCTTGTACACCTATGCCTTAGCTTTTGTTCATTCTGATTTGCTGGCAATTCAACCAAGTGTTGTTCACATCCAGATCTCGAATGACCCTGGTGGCTTCAGATGACCACAAAGCAAATGGGTTCCCAATCTGTAAGCTCATTTAGTCGAGCCTTGGAATACACTTATCTGTCGGTTTGCCTTTAGAGGTACAGTACTTCCAATCTGTGAAGTGGTTTGCACTTAACAGTGGGAGACCTTTCAGCATCTCTTCTGAGCATAAGACTTTTAACAATGGCCTGGTCAGGGGATGTCTTTCTACTGAAGATGGGATTCTGCAGCTTACTTTTAATCCTCTGGTGATGTGAACCTGGCAGTGACAAAAATTGCTCAGTATCAGGATTTTTGGCCATGGAGCAAGGACGTCACGCTTCAACCAATTTGTGTGTAAGAAGAGAGTAATAAATAAAGGAATAAAGACAGAAAAATTGAAAATAGCATTAGAAAGCTGAATAAATCTTCTTTATAGCACTTGGTTACATGAACAGATGATGCTAAATTGCTTCATTGGATCATTAGAGGGTTAAGAACAGTTTTCTGGGATTGGTGTCATAGAAAGAGTACTTATCTGATTGTAGCTTCCCAAGTACATATTGCTTGTCCTTTTCTTCACCAAGAGAAGTGCCTCTTAGTTGTGGCTTTGAGCAAAGCCTTCTGACTGAGGTACATAGACCTCTGCTTCTCTTGGAAGTTGTATTTGGCCATGTGGTACTTCAAACAGTAGTTCCCACCCAAGGACCTTAGACTTCACACTGAGATGGGACCAGTGTTCTCAAGTCTTCTGTACATGCCTTATACAAGGCTTTTGAGATAGGCAAATTTCTAGATAGACCTTCTGCTAACCTTAGCTTTGCATGAGCAAAAGTTGGCGTGCTTTTGACATCTTTTATGTCATTAGTCATTCTAAATGATGACAGTAGGCTTCCTTACTTTGTTCCTGAGTATATGGCCAAGATCCAGCTGCCCAAAATATCAGGTTTGGGTCTTCTTCATCTCTTCTCAGAAGGAAGGTTTTCATAGAACATCAGAATGACTGGTTTATCTTTTCAGTGGTGCCTCCATGGTGCAATCTTAAGAGGACTGCTCTTCAGGCTTGAATTTCAAAGTACTTTATATATCACTGGCAAGACAAAGAGAAAGATATCCAAGACCACTATTTCTTTCTAGATTTGCAAAACCATTAGTTGTGCCCATAATTCAACCAGCAAAGGGGTAGGAGATCCACTTAAAGCAAAAGCTCACTAAGTTGTAGATATCGGATCCTCCAAAGCACTTGTAAGAACATGTGTGGCTCAGGTATTAAGATAGGAATCCGCTAGTGGAGATTTTGTTACCTCCCATATGTACATGGGTACCTTTACCCTTGTTCTTGTGATTGCTGCTCAACAAATTATGTGGGTGGCCTAGCACTCTCATAAAAGAGGTATTTTGTCTAGTAAAGCAGTTTCAGGGAAGGTCTCAAATGATAGGTAGATTGATGGCAGCTGCAGCCGAGCTTCATAAATGAACAGCCTTTCTCCTCGTACAAGATTTGTCAAGAGGTATCCCCCCTACTCCCTATCCTCCCAGACAAGGGGGAGGAAGGGTAGAATGCATTCAAACTCATTTCTTAAATCCCTATTTATTTATACAACTTATCATGTTCAGACTATTAGGTTGTTAGTAAGAATCATCACCTCTGTCCCTATACAACACCATGTGCTCTGGTATTCCCTTGGGAACTTAACCTGCCAGATTCTGGATTGTAGGGAATTCCTTCCCATAAGGATAATTCTCCTATTAAGGACAATGATTTGCAAGAACAAATCCCAAATGTTTAAAGCAGTTTGTATTTGTTTCAACTTGGGCTGAGTCCTTATTACTCTTTGTCTAAACCAACCATTATGTAACAGGCCCAAGGTCAAAATTTTGAGCGTTTCTAGCTGACTGACGGGTGGGTGGTGTTTCCCTGCCACCTGATGTTAGTCATGTAACTAACTACCTTCATAAATTTTTAATTAGTTCCAGCTTTGTTGAAGATATACTCCAATCAAAGGAGCCAGGCGTGTATAGTTAAGAAAAATACAAATTACTGTA
Source organism: Palaemon carinicauda (assembly GCF_036898095.1). NCBI lineage: Eukaryota > Metazoa > Arthropoda > Malacostraca > Decapoda > Palaemonidae > Palaemon > Palaemon carinicauda. The sequence goes on from NC_090725.1 coordinate 278,417,324, forward strand.
CAGTCCTTAGAATCTTGACATTTTTAAAAGCAATTGGAATATCAAATTTCATTTAAACTAGTCACCTTTCGTAACATTTTTATATATATATTTTCATGCTAATTTTTTGTTATTGAAGTTTTTGATTGAAGACTAAGATAGTTTGATGCCCTGCATCTAGGATCAAATGATGATAGATATTAAATTGAATAATCATGGTTCTTTTTATATATTTCAGAGCTCCTTTTACTATACAGAGACTATGTGAAATTATGATTGATCCTACCCGACACTACAAGAGGACAGACAAGTTTTTGCGTGGTCTAGAGAAAAATGTCCTAGTTGTATCGACCGTAGAACCTGGAAGGCAGTATGTATCATTAGGGTTTTTTGCTCATTCAAATCACTACACTGACTAACTTTGTTTCAATATACTGTACTTTTAATGCTAATTTCAAAAGGTATAATTTAGTTATTATAAAATTTTCTGGAAATGAATCTCTATAGTCGTATGAATTTGAAATATATTCAGTAAAACAAAAATGTCAGAGTGAAATTAATGTAATTTTGATATCTATATTGAGAAGGTATAGAATTGTTCTATTTTTTTTGAGGTTTGCATTATATGAGTATAGGACAATTAAAATTGAATTGTTCCGTAACCCAATACAAACCATTGCTATTTCCATGGGGGTAACATTTGGCGGAGCTGAATGACGAGCCATTAAAATTAAACGAGGGTTAACTACCCCCTTGCTAATTAGCAGGGGGTAGGGAAGGGGTAGCTAGCTACCCCTTCCCCCCTCACACACTGTGAATAGCTCAATTCACTTTTGGCTCGGACAGTGATCGGACGTCTCCGTTCCTGTCCTCGCTTGGCCAGCCATTATTGTTGTTTTGTCTTTACTTAACTACTTACATTTCTTGTACTCATATATATATGTAACATATTTTATGTTTACGTATATATCTTAGTATGGAAATCAGTAAGTTTCCTTTTCAGTGTTCACGCTTGTGTGTGTATGTACGATATCTCCACAGAGACTCCTCTTCGGAGGCCTTCTGCTGCTGTTGTTGCTGTTGTTGCGGAAGGCTCGGTCTCCTTCGGGGGGGCAGTGGAGTCCTACGGTCTCTCCTGCAAGTGTTTCTTCCCCGTGAGGGAAGTTTCACCACAGAGACTCCTCTTCAGAGGACGGATGACCCGTCTTCCTTCCCAGAGGGCGCCTTCGCTTCGCCCTCTGCGCGAGAGAGGTCTTCCTTCTCCCTACAAGGGAGTTAGGAGGCGCCTCTTTGGATCTTCGTCTCCTCCCCTGTGGAGGATCCGTCTCGTCTGGAGAGGATCGTCACTGCAACTTCCTGCGGATCGTTCGCGATCCCCTACACCTACCAGACCTCCCTTCGCCGTTCCTGGCTGCTGACGTGCTTTGGGCGCCTACGCAGGGTTCCCCTGCGCGCCACCTGCTCGCTTGCGTGCAATGGAGCTCTAGCTCTCCTGCTCGCCAGCGCTCACCTGGGCGCTCTTATCTTCCAGAGAAGTTACAGCGCTCTCCAACGCTCCAGCGATCTCCTGCTCGCCAGCGCTCACCTGGGCGCTCTCCTGCTCTCCAGCGCTCACCGGGGCGCTCTCCTGCTCGCCAGTGCTCACCTGGGCGCTCGCCTGCTCGCCAGTGCTCACCTGGGCGCTCGCCTGCTCGCCAGTGCTCACCTGGGCGCTCGCCTGCTCGCCAGTGCTCACCTGGGCGCTCGCCTGCTCGCCAGCGCTCACCTGGGCGCTCGCCTGCTCGCCAGCGCTCACCTGGGCGCTCTCCTGCCCGCCAGCGCTCACCTGGGCGCCCTCCTGCTCGCCAGCGCTCACCTGGGCGCTCTCCTGCTCGCCAGCGCTCACCTGGGCGCTCTCCTGCCCGCCAGCGCTCACCTGGGCGCTCTCCTGCTCGCCAGCGCTCACCTGGGCACTCTCCTGCTCGCCAGGACTCAACTGAGTGCTCTCCTGCTCGCCAGCGCTCACCTGGGCGCTCTCCTGCTCGCCAGCGCTCACCTGGGCGCCATCCTGCTCGCCAGCGCTCACCTGGGAGCTCTCCTGCTCGCCAGCGCTCACCTGGGCACTCTCACCTTCCAGAGAAGTTGCAGCGCACTCCAATGCGCCAGCGATCTCCAACGCGCCAGCGATCTCCTGCTCGCCAGCGCTCTCCAACGCGCCAGCGATCTCCTGCTCGCCAGTGCTCTCCAACGCGCCAGCGATCTCCTGCTTGCCAGCGCTCTCCAACGCCCCAGTAATCTCCTGCTCGCCAGCTCTCTCCTGGGCGCTCTCATCCTCCAGAGAAGTTGCAGCGCCTTCCTGATGCGTGCACTGCGCACCATCATTCTCCTGCGCTCAAGCACTCGCCCGCGCGCAAGCACTCATTTGTGCTTGTGCCTGATGCGCGCCCTGTGCGCCCACGCTCGCCTGGTCCTGATGAACGCAAGGGTTCTCCTTTGCCTTGCTTGCGCTCTCCTGATCGCCCATTGATGCCTGCGTGCCCTTCTATTGCTGAGCGCCTTCTTATTTTGGCGCAACCGCGCCCACGATCTTCCGCAGCTCGCCCTTCACGTCCGCATGCCTTGGTTCCTGCAGACCCTAAGAAGGGCACTCGCTAAACGCGCTCTTCTGGCCGACGTTCTCCTGCGCTTCTGGACTTAGTCAAGAGTCTGAGCGCCCGCGCACCAGCGCTCCTGCGTGCCTACGCGCATTCACACATGCGCGCACATGTTCTTTCTAGAGTCCGTGCTCCTACGCGCCCACGCTCCCCAAGGAATCTCCTGTTCCTGTCCAGCCAACGTCCGCACGCCTGCACGCCAGATGTCCCCAAGAAGACCTCCTGGGGATGGGAAACTTAGCTGCCATTCCACCAAGAGGAGAGCACAGCGAGTCAGAACATGAGTTCTGGCAGGTACTTGGATTGATGAGGGAGCTCAACAAAATCAAGGACCCGGAGACAGCCCCTCGCGAGGGGAAAGACACTGTGCTTGACGAGGTCTTTGGTGTCCAGAAGCCCCCCAAGACTAGTGTGGCTTTGCCCTGGTCTAAAGGGGGGAAATGCGCCAGAGACAAGGTCAAAGCTCAACTCTCCGGTCTGGCCTCCTCAGGACGTTCTTCTGCCGGGTTCAAACTTCTCCCACCTCCTCTAGTCCAACAGAGGAGGTATTTCGAGATCGACGGGGAGTCTTGCATGTCTCTCCCACTCCATCATTCCATGGAAGAACTAGCAAAGGGAACTTCTTTCGAGAAGCTCTCTACCCGGCAGGTGACGTTTGCAGCGTCAGACACCCAAAACCTGGGAAAAGTCGCGAAGAGTGCCATGCAGGCAACTTCGTGGCTTGATCTCTGGCTTGGGTCTCTGGGCATCCTATTGCGATCCGAGGATCTGTCCAAGGAGAGCAATAGGAAAGCTTTGGAGACCTTCCTCTTCTCGGGCTCTCGCTCTATTGAGTTTCTAGCCCACCAGGTCACTAACCTGTGGGCCAACATGATCCTCAAAAGACGCGATTCAGTGTCCGAGAGGTGCCATCTGAAGATCCCCACTGCAGACGTCAGCAGGCTCAGACACTCCTCTAATTTTGAAGGGGAGTTACTGGAGCCTCGTGACATTGAGCAGACGGCTGAGAGGTGGAGGAGATCGAACCAGGACTCTCTCCTCCAAAGGGCCCTGACATCTCGGCCCTATAACCTCCAGCCCCTCAACAACGTCAACAGCAGGCTCGCAAGACACCTAAGCAGGTTCCGGCAGCTAAGACAAGCGTGTCTAAGCCGCAGTCCTTTCAGCCGAAAGACAAGACGTGGCAAGTCCTCTAGGGGTAGAACTCCTAGAGGAAGCGGCAAAGGTCGCAAACACTGGGAGTGGCAGTCCCCCCGCGTGTCCACCTGTGGGGGGATGCCTAAAAAAGTTGAGTGCAGAGGTGGCAGCAACTCGGGGCCGACCCTTGGACGGTCTCTGTGATCGGTCAAGGGTATCGCATCCCGTTCACAACATCTCTACCTCCCCTGACAGCGAATCCAGTGTCGTTGAACTCCTATGCCTTGGGACCACCAAAGGGGTTGGCCCTCCCGGCAGAAGTCGAGACCATGCTCAAGAAGGATGCTCTCCAGGAGGTCGACGACGGCTCCCCAGGCTTCCTCAGTCGACTCTTTCTTGTAAAGAAGGTGTCTGGAGGCTGGAGACCGGTCATCGACCTCTCAGCACTAAACAAGTTTGTCATACAAACTCGTTTCAGTATGGAGACAGCGGACACGGTCAGACTTGCAGTGAGACCACAAGACTTTATGGGCACTCTGGATCTGAAGGACGCGTACTTCCAGATCCCCATACATCCGTCTTCCAGGAAGTACTTAAGATTCAGCCTAGACGGTAAGGCCTACCAGTTCAAAGTGCTGTGTTTCGGTCTCTCCACGGCACCCCAGGTGTTCACCAAGGTGTTCACTCTGATCTCGTTGTGGGCTCACAGGAACGGCATCCGTCTCCCTCGTTATCTGGACGACTGGCTAATCCTGGCAGATTCGGAGTCGACCCTTCTGCGACACCAAGACAGGCTTCTGGAAGTTTGCCAAGATCTAGGGATCTTGGTAAATCTCGAGAAGTCCTCTCTGTGCCCTACGAAGAAACTGGTATACCTAGGCATGAAACTAGACACGATTCTCCACAAAGCCTTTCCATCAGACGGAAGGATAGCAAGGCTGAGGAAGGTAGCAGAACCTTTCCTCAGACGAGAAGAGCTTCCAGCCCAACTGTGGTTACGTCTCTTAGGCCATCTATCGTCTTTGGTTCGTCTTGTTCCAAACGGCCTCCTCAGGATGAGATCCATCCAGTGGCGGCTGAAGTCACGATGGAATCAGGGAAACGATTCCCTGGACTTCCTAGTTCCCATAGGACCTTCGGAACGGGCGGATCTTCGATGTTGGCTGGACGATGAGAACCTACGGAAAGGAGCAGATCTCCTCGTCCTCCCCCCAGATTTGACTCTGTTTACGGACGCGTCAAATCAAGGGTGGGGGGCCCTCATTCTGAACCAAAGAGCCTCAGTCCTTTGGTCGGAATCGGAAAGGTGCCTCCACATCAACCTGCTAGAATTGAAGGCCGTTTTTCTGGCTCTTCAACAGTTCCAACAAATCCTGGCGGGCCACTCCGTGGTGGTGATGAGCGACAACACCACAGTAGTGGCTTATATCAACAAGCAGGGAGGTACCTTCTCGCAGCAGCTATCCCATCTTGCAGTAGAGATTCTGAGATGGTCTGAAACCCGCTCGATCTCACTGTCAACTTGCTTCATTCCTGGCAAGAGGAATGTCCTCGCCGACAGCCTCAGCAGGGCGACGCAGATAGTGAGTACCGAGTGGTCTTTGGATCCTCAGATAGCCAACAAAGTCCTGACTTTGTGGGGTTCCCCGACTGTAGACCTGTTTGCGACAGCCTTGACTTTCAGGCTGCCCCTTTACTGCTCTCCAGTCCCGGACCCCAAGGCTCTCTGGCAGGATGCATTTCAACACAGGTGGGACAATATGGACGTCTATGCCTTCCCACCTTTTTGTCTGATGAGAAGGTTGCTCAACAAGGCCAACCTATCGGTCAACCTCTCCATGACTCTCATAGCTCCGCTATGGCATCATGCGGAATGGTTCCCGGACCTTCTGCAACTCCTAACGGAACCCCCAAGAGAACTCGCTCCACGTCACGAGCTACTCAGACAATCACATTGCAACATCTTCCACAAGGCCGTAGCTTCGCTTCGGCTTCACGCCTGGAGACTATCCAGCGACTCCTCACGGAGAGAGGATTTTCTCAACAGGTTGCAGACAGGATGTCTCGACACATGCGAGAATCCTCTGCTAGCGTCTACCAGGCGAAGTGGAAAGTCTTTTGTGGTTGGTGTCGTGGAAGGGGTATCTCTCCACTCGATGCCACTATTCCAACAATAGCGGAGTTCCTTGTATATCTTCGGGAGGAAATGCGCCTTTCGGTCTCGGCGGTGAAAGGCTATCGCTCAGCCTTAAGCTTAGCCTTGAGGCTGAAAGGAGTAGATATTTCCTCTTCGTTGGAACTTTCTCTACTCATACGCAACTACGAGCTTACTTGCCCCAGTCGGAAGTCAGACCCCCTCCTTGGAACGTGGTTCAAGTGCTCAGGGCTCTGAAAAGAGCTCCCTTTGAACCATTACGCCAGGCGTCTGATCGCCTCCTAACGTGGAAGACGGTGTTCCTACTCGTGTTGGCCGCGGCCAAACGAGTAAGTGAACTTCATGGTCTCTCCTACGACGTTGCCCATTCAAGGGGATGGGGGGAGGTAACGTTCAAGTTTGTCCCTGAGTTCATTGCTAAGACTCAAAACCCTGGGGTTTCGGATCCAAGATTCCACTCCTTCAAGGTAACGAGTCTACGTTTCTGTAACAAGTGACCCAGACCATCTGTTACTGTGCCCAGTCAGGAGTCTGAGGCGCTACCTCAAAAGGACAGCTGCAGCCCGTCCTCATGTGCAAGCTTTGTTTGTGAGCATAGGGAGGACAAAGAGGAGGGTCACCAAGAACTCCATCTCTTCATGGATTCGCAAGGTGATAAGCACCACCTTGAATCTCGACTCTCCTCCGTCATGTCGTCCCAGAGCTCACGACGTCAGGGGTGATGCTACTTCCCTGGCCTTCAAGAGAAACTTCTCTGTGACGCAGGTTCTACAAGCCGGGGTCTGGAAACGTCAGACGACGTTCACAGCCCACTACCTGCAGGACGTGACCCACAGGAACCTCGATACGTTTTCTATCGGTCCTGTGGTGGCTGCACAACAGCTGGTCTAACCTCAGGCTCCTTATTGGACAAGTAGCAGAAGGTTGAGGGCATTGTTACCCGGTTTTAGTCTGCGTGAATGAAAGAGTATGTCTGGCCCATACTTCTTTCTTCATTCTCCCCTCTCTTGGGGATAGCAGCATCCAGGTCTTTGCGCAGCTGACCTCAACCTCTGCAGGTAAACCATGCTTCCTTGTGCTCCTAGTATTAGCCTTAATACTGTCGCGTCCCCCATACCCTGACGAGGTGGTATTGGGAACGTCCTAGCCTAGAGTTCCACAATAAAGAACTCCAGGTCAACTGCCTAGGACGAGTCACGTTATTCTCCTTCACACACATCCTAGTAGGCCGCACGATGGTCAAACATGACAGCGTGCGAGGGTTAGGGACTCCCGTTCCTTGAGTTCTACAACTCGGAATTGGAGTCCCCGGGTAAAGCCGAAGCCAGAAGGCTGGGGACTTTCCGCCCTTCCTAAGGGTAAGTCACCCCATGGAAATAGCAATGGTTTGTATTGGGTTACGGAACAAATGACAAATTTCGTAGATAATTTGTATTTTTCCTACCATACAAACCTTTGCTATTTACGCAAATGTTACCCGCCAGCCCTGACCCCCAAGTCAAGTCCTACCTTTAAGTGAATTGAGCTATTCACAGTGTGTGAGGGGGGAAGGGGTAGCTAGCTACCCCTTCCCTACCCCCTGCTAATTAGCAAGGGGGTAGTTAACCCTCGTTTAATTTTAATGGCTCGTCATTCAGCTCCGCCAAATGTTACCCCCATGGAAATAGCAAAGGTTTGTATGGTAGGAAAAATACAAATTATCTACGAAATTTGTCATATTTTATTATACTGAAGGAGTTTCTGGTATAATAGTTATAATAGTTAAATTTATTTTACTTGCATTTATTAAATCAAAATGCTGTTAATTTTTACAAGAATACACACCATCGTGCTTTAATAGAACACTGACTTCAGTGAAGCTTTTAGTTGCTGTTAAAAGTTTAACAAGGTAGGTACAGTGATACCTCGGTACTCGACCATAATCCGTTCGAGATCCGTGTTCGACCTCCGATTTGTTCGAGTACCGAATTTTTTTTCCCCATAAGAAATAATGGTATATATTCTATTCCGTTCCCAAGCACTCGAACAGGCCCAAAATATTAATAAAACGTGTACCTAAACAACAATAATTATCTAAATGTGTATGAAATTGGTCAGAAAATCCTATAAAACAATTTTAAACCATTTACTGTACTAAAATAAAACAATTTTAAACCATTTTCTGTACTGTAGTGAACATACCTTTGAGCAGCGGTTCGATGGCATACAGGGATGGATGTGGAGAGGATGGAAGGGGGAGGTTACTGCTTGGAAGGAGAGTCCCCTTCCATGATGTGGCGGGGTAGTTCTCCTTCAGGAGTTGTTTCTCTCTCCAATGAAAGGGTGGGCAGATCTATTTCAGGGGTTTCTTCTCTTCTTTGGAGGAGAAACAGGCTTTGATGTAGCAGCTTTCTTTTCTTTTGTGAAAAACTGGTCTATTGTTAATTGTTTCTTCCTCCTCTGCAGTATTCTTCGAAAATGATGAATACCTGTTCTATTACGAATACCTGTTCTATTACGAAACTTTTCAAACCAACCCCTGCTCGCTTTAAATGTAAATGAATCACTTTCACTGGTACTCGGACTTTTCTTCACTAATTCTTCATAGATATGCAACGCTTTTTCACAAATGAACGCTTCACTAACACTTTCCCCGGCCAACTGTTTTTCTTTAATAAATATTAAAAGCAACTTTTCCATCTCCTCAATCACTTGTGGCCTTTGCTTAGTTACCGCCGTAACTCCCGTTGCAACATTCGCCTTCTTAATCATTTCTTTATGCTTTAAAAACGTAGAAATGGTCGACTTCGCCATTCCGTATTCTACCGCTAAATCGGACACTCGTACACCATTCTCATATTTCGCTATAATTTCCTTCTTCAACTCGATCGTTGTTCGCACTGTTTTCCTCTTCTCCTTCCCCTTAACACTCATTACTTTCTTGGGACTCATTATGAAAGCTAAAAAAGCAATTAAAAGCACTGAAAATCACTAAATCACAACGAATGCTGATCGCGCGTTGTCTGAGTGACGCTCTCGAGAGAACTGATGCTTCCCGAACAAGCGAGAGTGGCCGAGATGGCGCGATCATCACAAAGCCCATGCGGTCGTCACGTGTTCGGCTGGTCGAGTACCGAATTTTTGGTCGAGCACCGCAGCAAAAATTTCTCGAAAATTTTGGTCGAACTCCGAATTGTTCGAGTATAGAGTCGTTCGACTACCGAGGTATCACTGTATAACTAGGTGAGGAAACCATGCTCACCTGTCAGTGATATACACACTCACTTGTGACTCTGGCTGCAACCAGTAAAATTATGGCAGTTTTAATCTTTTGCTATTTATTTTTAGATTAATGGATAAATGTGCAGATAGGCTGCTGTGTTTGGGTAAAGTATAAGGATATGCAGTAGTTTTCCACCGCTGTCAACTACTTCAACACTACCTGACATTGACAAATTAATGAATTAGTGTATCCTAAAGGGAATGTATATGACATTGAGGAAGGCTCTGTAGGCTACGTCCTTTTTCTGTAGAGGGACGTAGAGGAAGCATAGCCGTGACTCCCTCAAACTCTGTTTAGTTACCTTCTGTGGTGGCTGCAGTGAGAATTTCAGTCTGCTACACTTCAGTGTCTTCTTTGAAGAAACCTCCAGCTGCCTCCAAAGTCCAATCAGGACCTCTAGTTGCTTCCTCTAAGGAATGTGTGTATGGTGCTCCACCCTTTTGTTCCTAACCTGATAGTTCAGAAGGGGCCGTAGAAGTAAGGAGGGATGAAGAGGATGCTGAAATGTGTAGTTCCCTTTTCTGGCTGCCATGAGTGGAGATGGCTCTTATGCCATTAGGCAATGTAGCAGTAACATGGAGCAGAGCATTAAGTGGTAGAAGTCCTACGAGATGTATACAGCCTGCCTTTCATACTACAGTAATACCTTGGTATTCAAATAATTTGTTCCAAAAAGATGCACGAATACCGATTCTTTCGAATATCAAATAATTTCCCATTTCAAATAGTGTAAAAGTGAATAATGCCTTCCGAGACCCAGTTGATTCACTGTTAGCATGACATATTAGCATAAAAAGTGATGCAGTTATGTAGATTTACACAAACGGTAAATACAATAACACATGACACCCAATAAAATGGAAACAATTAAATATAATTTTAACATAAAAACCTTGGCTTTATGTTTGCGATACGACAGCGTAAGTGGATGGCAGTGTGGAGATGGAGGGAGGAGCTATTGGCGATGGGGGATTCCCGTTCTATGAAAACGTCTGGTAATTGAGGTTTGGTGTTTTTTCCCTTTTCTGTTGGTTTGGGGCAGGTAGTTCTTTAATTAAAAGCTAATTCAATGTTTGTTGCTTTTGCCTTTTTTGCAGAATCTTGCTGTAATGAGACATAACGTTATCTTTGAAAAGGTATACAGCCCTATTGGTTATTACTCTATCAGGATGTGTTTTTTCAACAAAAGCTTGAACTCCCCTCCCCCCCTCAGCATAGATTTCTAGTGCCTTTTCTTAAATAAGTGCCTTGCTAATGCTATTATCTCGTAACTGTTTCTCATTTATGAAAATACTGTAGGTAACTTCTTTTCCACTTCAAGTACCTGAGTCCTTTGCTTCGTCAAAATAGTCACCTCTTGAGCAATATTAGCTCCCTTTATTATTTCTTTATTCTTTAAAATTGTTGACATCTTCGACTTAGCCATAGAGTATTCGAGAGCGAGATCCGCAACACGTATTCCCTTTACGTGCTTGGAAAGGGTTTCCTTTCTCATCTTAATAGTTGTTCGCGTTGTTTTCCTTTTTACTTAACCACTTTCACTCATTTTTCTTTGGACTCATGTTTAAGTGCTAAGAATCAAAATAAATAAAATAGGATGGAAACAAAGATAAAGCGCAGTGTAAGAGAAAAATGAAGCAGAGCATATGTTTACGTTCATCCGAAACAATGGCTAACGCATAACTGATAGCGTTCATCTTGGCGGGCTTTTACTCATACTGGTTGAGTACTGAATATTTATTCAAGAACGGGTATTTTTCACTCAAACTTTTTGCCCAAAAACTACTTTGTTCAAGTTTCGAGAAGTTCGAATACCGAAGTTCTACTGTACTTAGTCCTCCCTCCACTTGCATTCTGATGGTGTTCTGGAATTTTGCCTCCAAAATTGTCAAAAGCTCTAGTCTTAGCAACAAAGGTGAAAGGTTTGGAAAGGACTGCGATCAGTGTCATTCTGGACTGTTCTCCTGGGTTATGTTGTCTACTTCGTGGTGGAAGATCAATGGGGAACTGGAACTGTCATCGATCTCTCACTGCTTAACAGGCTTTTTCAAACACTGTCCAGCATGAAGACAGCATATACCGTACAGTCTGCTATGAGAGTGGAAAATTACTCGCGTTCGGTATACATAAAGTACACATATAGTCGTTCATCACTTTGGTCTCAGCATGGGTCCTCTTGAACAGGATGTCTTTTTAGTAATTTCAACGATTGGCTGATCCTGGCCTCTTCCGAGAGGGGTTTATTTCAGAGCATAAAGAACCTAGGCATGCTGATATGGCAGCTGATAGTCTTTTCAGACAATTGGATCAGTGAGCTCAGAGAGTTGGCACTCCCATTCCTGTTCAAGCAAAAACTGGCTCAACGGTGGTAATATCTTCTGGGACATCTTCATCAGAGACACTTTATACTGAGGCATCTCCACCAGCAATTGCTTTAATTGGGTCTGAGGCATCACTGGCAGCAAGAGGTATGAAATGAACTTTCCTTTTGGCTGAACAACAAAAACTTCAATAGGGGAGTTCCACTAAACTCAACACTTTCTGAGATGCATCTGGTTGCAAATGCATCCATGAAGGGAGGGTGGTTCTGTTTGTGAATGCATCCATGAAAGGGGTTTGGCACACCTGAGGAATATAGCACTTCAGAGCACACCTGAGGAATATAGTACTTCAGAGGTGTGGTTTCCTGAAGAAAGGGAGAGTCTGTTTGAAATATGTGCTGTAATACTTGTACTGCAAGCTTTCCAACAAAGTTTGATGGTGTTGATAAGAGACTGCACAAAATTTGTAGTTTATGTTAATAGGTAAGGAGGGAGGGACTGTCTCATATAGTCAATACAAGTTGACAAAGGTATGTGCACATCCGAGCTGTGGATAATGCAGTAGTGTTGTTAGTAAAGTTCATTCTTGGCAATATTAATATTCTAATACACTGAATTGCCAGGTGCAGGTTATAAGTTCAAAATTACAAGGTAAATGACCAAGGGTTTGAATTTTTCTCCATCTTCTCTCATGGGGAAGCAACTGACACTAGATGAATTACTACTTTGTCCTGTGAAGGCACTAAAACTCTACCTGAAAGAATCCTACCCCGTCAGACTACGACTTTAGCTCTGGCAGGGTAAAGAAAATCTCCAGAAACACCCATCCGGGCTTTTTGGAATGATTAATAGATCACAAATACACACCAAGCGAGCTGGAGGAAGTGGCTCAAGCACTTACTCATAAGGTCAGATGAATAGGTATGACATTAGCCTTCAGTAAGAACCTGTCGGTGGGCCAAGTCCTGAATGCTGAAGTTCTGGAAACTCCAGATAACCTTTACAGCCCACTATCTACGGGAATGCACGATTAAATCATTCAATATTTTCTTTAGGACTAGTGGTAGCTCCTCAGTAGGTTGTGTAGCATACTTAGCTGCCTCACAGGACTATAAGCATCTCTTCTATCACAGCGGTTGCGACAAATGTCTGTGATGAGAGTAAGACTTTTTTTCTTCGGTCTTCTTTTGGGTGCAGTGGTCAAACCGTTACATTGCTGGAACGGACCTTGATGCAGGCAAGCTACCATACTGAGTTACCATTCTATTTTAGATTAAGATAGAAGCATGTTTCCCTCCCTTTCTCTTGAAGGGAAGGATTGACAACAATGTTATCAAATCAATTTACTTAAGCTTACATTGCCAACACCATATCCTTCAGATATTTAGGTTCCTCATGACAATTTATCAGAATGACAGAAACCTAAGCCTACTAAGGTCATAAGAGGTGGATGGGAGTCGAAGAACATTGCTTCTCTTAACCCCTTCGCTACGACAAAACATGCCTGGTGATACAGATAATGACGTCCGGATACATCATTTACAAATATAGACCATATGGAGGTTAAAATTACTCGTATATCCTACAAAAGACTGTAGCACATGATCCTATATCAAATATTTCACAATCGGGAACTTTCACTAAAAAATCTCCTCCTCTCACTGATATTAGCACCTCCTCATCCTTTCTTCAGCCAACCAGTGAAGTCTTTGGGATTCTAGCCTTTATTTCGGGTTGTGTAAAAATATTTTAGTCTTGTTTTTGTTACTATATAGAATCACATCACTCTTCTAGCTAATGGTGATATGCCCTACCTGATGCCTTGCTCAAACCCCCATGACACTCCCCAGCTTAAGAGATGTTAGGATCCTCACATCTCGCCCCACCACCAGTTGAAACACTTGCGATTTTAGTATGTTTCTGTGTTGGCATACATTTTCAAATCGCATGTACCACATCGATTCTCCTCCTCTGAATCCAGTCCCATCCATGACATCAAAATTCCTTTTTTTTTTTTTTTTTTTTTCCTCGACTCATTTTAACAAAATATCTTCATGTTTTATATATTTAATATTAGTATTGTTCATTGTTTTCACAAGTAAAAGTTATTCTACTGTCATTATTTCCATTTATTAACATTATACACAGTTTGTCATGTTCTTACATGTGCAGTCTCTACTCCCAAGCCTGTGAAAGGCCAAAACAGGAATTATCCAGTTCATATCGACTGTCACTGTTGTCACATGCAAGGTGGAATGACAGAAACAAACAAACCTTATGTCTAATGAACTCAATTTATTTTATGTCCTCTCTCGGAGGCAGAAATATGTTTTTGTCATCAGGTTTTTGTTTATTGTATACCTTATAAACTATACATACTTTTTGTGTCAAAGGAAACAAATGGATATTTAAAATATTTAACTTAGCCGGTGAATATATAATAGCTGACGTCTCCGGCGGCTCGACAGAAAAACACAAAAACTCGCGAGCGATCGCTATGAAGGTTGCGGGTGTGCCCACCAGCGCCAACTATCGGCCAGATACCGCATATACATGTAAACAGCTCCAGTTCTTCTCTGTCGGTCTGATCGACAAGTTGATTCCATTACTCGCTGTTAACCTGGAGTTTTTCAACAGTCTTGGTGAAGTACTTCTTTTTGGTTTGAGCTTTCACAGTGCAGGTGTTTTATCTTCAACTTAAACTCTTGAACTCTTTTTTGGATAGATTTAATTGTTGATGACTTTGCATTGTTTTTTGGACTTTCTTTGACTTTTCAAAATGGCTGACCTTCTCCAATTCCTAGATTTCGTAAATGTATTGCTAGGGATTGTAATAAGCGTCTTCCAAAGGCCTCTCTCGACCCACATACTGTGTGTTCTAATTGTCGGGGTAAAACCTGTCAATTAGGAGATCGGTGTGATGAGTGCGTGGGCCTTTCGGAATTCGATTGGCTTGAGTTTGACAAGTATTCTCGTAAGCTAGAGAGAGATAGGGTGAGGAGAAGTTCCTCTAGATCGTTAGAATTTTCCTCCTCCCATGCCCCTGAACCTAATCCTTCCCCAGTAGTAGTTGTGCCTGAACCCTCTACTAGCACTCAGGAACCATCAATGCGGGATATGTTACGTGCCATTCAAGCTTTGGGCGAGAGAGTTGAGTCGTTAGCTACGGACCGTAATCAACTCATGGCGGACGTAAAAGAGTTAAAGTGTCAGAGTGCCACATTAGAAAATCGTGGGAAGAAAGTGATTAGTGCGCAAAGTGTTATCAGTGTTGCGACAGAGGGTTCGTCTGTTCGTGCCTGTCGTTCGCCTAGTCCGGGACCTCTTGCAAGCTCCCATGCCCCAGGGAGAAGTAATGTCGTAGGACTTATGGGTTCGAGAGGCTTTAACCAATGAACAGACGTTCCCTCTATGGTTTCAGGCGTGTCTCGTCAAGACCGCCCTTACCATAAGACGAGCGAGACGGTTTTCTCCTCGTCATCCGAAGGCTTATCGCGTAAGAAACCGTGGAGCAAGGTTTCGAGACCCTTAAAGCGAAAGTCAGTCCCTTCAGGACAGGTCCAGCGTCCTGGTTGTAGCCATTGGGACAGCTCTGACCCTGTGCAGTCATCGGAAGACTGCTCGCCGCCTAAACAGAAGCGTAACACAGGCTCCGAGAGTCTTAGTGTAGGCAATGTTTTGCAGTCACAGACGTTACCTTCGTCTCTTACCGCACCCATTCCTGTTGATCCTAAATGGGTTGTACTGCAAGACATGCAGAATAAGCTTGCCTCTCTTATGGAGGACTATTCTGCTGAGCAGGTTCACGATGATCCTCGCCGCTTAGCTGATTGAGATCCTGGCCGTCAGCCGCCCAAATGAGCCTTTGCTCGTCCTGTTGGCGTTACAAAGTCACGTCAGTCACGTTTTGTAGAGCCTCACTCGATGCAGTCCCGTGTTGACTTTCAGCCGCATGTGGACGTTCAGCCGCTGCCGCATGCTCTTGTTGACGTTCAGGACGTTCGCCAACCAGCGAAGTTGACTTGTTTTGACGTTGAGCGTCAAGCACCGCAGTCAAGAGTTGTTTTGACTGCTCAGTCTAGGCAGTCAAGGCAGTCTCGAGTTGACGTCGAGCGTCCTCCCGCTCCTGTTGTTGTTGCTAGTCAGTCTGTTAAGCAGTTACATGACGTAGCGTCCTGGACTGCTACTGATGCTCCGGTTCGTGTGGACTCTGCTTGTCAAGCATTGCCACCAAGGCAGGTCTCTCCCTTGCTTGAGACTTGGCAGTTATCGGACGAAGCTCCTTCAGATGAGGACGTTGCTGATCCTCATCCTGATGATAATCCTTCAAATGTAGATGAACCTAAGGCGGTTCCTCCTTCGATGGACTTTAAGAAGATCATGATGATTTTCAAGGATCTTTTTCCAGATCACTTTGTTGCTGTTGCTCCTCGTTCGCCTCCGTCTGAGTTTGCTCTAGGCTTACCTGCTACCAAGCCAGCCTTTACTAAGCTAGTGCTTTCTCGCTCTTCCAAGAGGGCTTTACGTCTTCTAGGCGACTGGTTGGATACCAGGAGGAGTTTGGGGAAGACGGCCTTTGCCTTCCCTCCTAAGCTTGCTTCTAGATCGAGCGTCTGGTATGACACGGGAGAAGTTCTCGGCTTGGGAGTCCCTGCCTCTGCCCAGGGTGACTTCTCAAGCCTCGTAGACTCTCCCCGTCGCCTGGCCATGAGACGCTCGAAGATTTGTTGGTCCTCCTCGGACCTTGACCATCTGCTTAAAGGCGTATACAGGGCCTTTGAAGTGTTTAACTTTCTTGACTGGTCATTAGGAGCTTTAAGTAGGAAGATCTCGTCTGCCGACCAAGATGTTTCCTTACTTATCATGTCCTGTATGGATAAAGCCATCCGCGATGGCTCCAATGAGCTCGCCTCCACCTTTACGTCGGGAGTCTTAAAGAAGCGAGAAACCCTTTGCTCTTTCCTTTCGGCAGGAGTTACTCCCTGTCAGAGATCGGAACTGCTCTTTGCTCCCTTATCAGCGGCCTTGTTTCCACAACAGCTGGTTAAGGATATAGCTGCTTCGCTTGTGCAGAAGGACACCCATGACCTGATGGCGTCTTCTGCTCGCAAAGGGGCTCCTTCTTCATCCTTTGCTGTGAGACCCAGGATCGAGACTCCTGCATCTAGATTTATCCCGCCCTTTCGTGGCAGAGCTCCTAGCAGGGGAGGCTCTCGTGCCGAGGGAAAGAGAGGTAAGAAGAGAGGAGCCAAGTCCTCCCGTGGCAGAGTCTGACTGCCCACAGCCTCAGACAGCGGTAGGTGCCAGATTGAAGAGATTCTGGCAGGCCTGGGAGAAGAGGGGTGCAGACCAAGAGTCTGTTCTGTTGCTCAGAGAGGGGTACAAAATACCGTTTGTACGCAAACCTCCTCTAGTAACAACTCCCATAGACCTCTCTCCCAGGTACCGAGAGAAGTCAAAGAGACAAGCCCTAAATCAAGAAGTGTCTCTGTTGCTAGAGAAGGGAGCGGTGGTGAAAGTCTCGGACCTTCAATCACCGGGGTTTTACAACCGTCTCTTCCTAGTCCCAAAGCATACAGGAGGTTGGAGGCCGGTGCTAGACGTCAGTGCGCTCAACGTTTTTGTTACAAAAACAAAATTCACGATGGAGACCACGAAGTCCGTCTTAGCAGCGGTCAGAGAGGGAGACTGGATGGTCTCTCTCGACCTACGAGATGCGTACTTCCACATTCCTATATACCCGGATTCCCAACCGTTTCTGAGGTTTGTTTACAGGAATGTGGTGTACCACTTTCGAGCCCTGTGCTTTGGCCTCAGTCCTGCTCCTCTCGTGTTTACGAGGCTCATGAGGAATGTGGCAAAATTCCTCCATCTATCGGGAATCCGAGCCTCCCTGTACTTGGACGACTGGCTTCTCAGAGCATCGTCCAGTCATCGCTGTCTGCAGGATCTACATTGGACGTTGGGTCTGGCCAAGGAGTTGGGACTTTTGGTCAACTTAGAAAAGTCCCAACTGATCCCATCCCAGACTATTCTATATTTGGGGATGGAGATTCGCAGTCCAGTTTTTCGGGCTTTTCCGTCTGCCACCCGAATAGAACAAGCCCTGCTCAAAGTCCAACTAATGCTGAAAAGAGAACGTTGTTCAGTCAGGAGTTGGATGAGTCTCGTAGGGACTCTCTCATCCCTGGAGCAGTTTGTCTCGCTAGGGAGACTACACCTTCGGCCTCTCCAGTTCCATCTAGCATCTCACTGGAACAAGGGCAAGACTTTAGAGACGGTATCAATCCCAGTCTCCGAACCAGTAAAGGCATGCCTGAAATGGTGGGACAGCAATATCAGTCTGAGAGAGGGTCTATCCCTAGCAGTCAAGAACCCAAACCACGTGGTGTTCTCAGACGCGTCGGATTTGGGTTGGGGTGCGACCCTGGACGGTCGGGAATGCTCGGGTCTATGGACCTCAAGTCAGAAGAGCATGCACATCAACGGCAAGGAGCTATTAGCAGTCCACTTGGCCTTGATGAAATTCGAAAGCATTCTTCGAAACAAAGTGGTAGAGGTCAACTCAGACAACACCACAGCTTTGGCGTACATCTCCAAGCAAGGAGGCACACACTCCCACACGCTGTACGAGATCGCAAGGGACCTTCTCATATGGTCAAGAAATCGAGGCATCTCCCTGTTGACGAGATTCATCCAGGGGGACTTGAACGTCTTGGCAGACTGTCTCAGTCGGAGGGGTCAGGTGATACCCACGGAATGGACCCTCCACAAGGATGTGTGCAAGAGTCTTTGGGCGACTTGGGGTCAACCCACCATAGACCTCTTTGCCACCTCGTTGACCAAAAGGTTACCGATTTATTGCTCACCAGTCCCAGATCCAGAGGCGATCCACATAGACGCGTTTCTACTGGATTGGTCTCATCTGGACTTATATGCATTCCCACCATTCAAGATAGTCAACAAGGTACTGCAGAAGTTCGCCTCTCACGAAGGGACAAGGTTGACGTTGGTTGCTCCCTTCTGGCCCGCGAGAGAGTGGTTCACCGAGGTACTTCAATGGCTGGTAGACATTCCAAGAAGTCTTCCTCTAAGGGTAGATCTCTTACGTCAGCCCCACGTAAAGAATGTTCATCAAAGCCTCCCCGCGCTTCGTTTGACTGCCTTCAGACTATCGAAAGACTCTCGAGAGCTCGAGGATTTTCGAAGGAGGCAGCCAGTGCAATTGCGAGAGCTAGGAGAGCTTCTACCATCAGAGTATACCAGTCAAAGTGGGAAGTCTTTCGAGACTGGTGCAAGTCAGCATCTGCGTCCTCTTCCAGTACCTCTGTAGCCCAAATCGCAGATTTTCTTTTACATCTGAAAAATGTTCGCTCCCTCTCAGCTCCCACTATTAAGGGCTACAGGAGCATGTTGGCTTCGGTCTTTCGACATAGAGGCTTAGATCTTTCCAACAATAAAGATCTCCAAGATCTCCTTAAGTCTTTCGAGACCTCTAAGGAACGTCGTTTGGCAACTCCTGGATGGAACTTAGACGTGGTCCTAAGGTTCCTCATGTCAGACAGGTTTGAGCCATTACATTCAGCCTCCCTGAAGGATCTCACCCTCAAGACGCTTTTCCTAGTGTGCTTGGCTTCGGCTAAAAGGGTCAGTGAAATTCATGCCTTCAGTAAGAACATCGGCTTTTCTACAGAAAAAGCCACATGTTCACTTCAACTTGGTTTCCTGTCCAAAAATGAACTGCCTTCTCGTCCTTGGCCTAAGTCTTTTGATATACCTTGCCTGTCAGAGATCGTAGGCAACGAACTTGAAAGAGTGCTGTGTCCAGTTAGAGCTCTTAAGTTCTACTTAGCTCGTACTAAGTCCTTACGAGGTGGATCTGAGGCATTATGGTGCTCAGTTCAGAAACCATCATTGCCTATGTCAAAGAATGCTTTGTCATATTTTATCAGATTTTTAATCCGAGAGGCTCATTCTCACTTGAATGAAAAAGACCGATGCTTGCTTAAGGTTAAGACGCACGAAGTAAGAGCTATAGCAACTTCCGTGGCCTTTAAGCAAAATAGATCTCTGCAAAGTATTATGGACGCGACCTTTTGGAGAAGCAAGTCGGTATTCGCGTCATTTTACTTAAAAGATGTCCAGACTCTTTACGAGGACTGCTACACACTGGGTCCATTCATTGCAGCGAGTGCAGTAGTGGGTGAGGGTTCTACCACTACATTCCCTTAATTCCAATATCCTTTTAATCTGTCTCTTGAAATGTTTTTAATCTTGTTTTTGGGTTGTACGGAAGGCTAAGAAGCCTTTCGCATCCTGGTTGATTTGGCGGGTGGTCAAATGTCATTTCTTGAGAGCGCCCAGATTAGGGGTTTGATGAGGTCCTGTTGTATGGGTTGCAGCCCTTGATACTTCAGCTCCTGGGAGTCTTTCAGCATCCTAAGAGGATGGCTTGTCTTCGTGAGGAAGACAGACTAACAAGGCAGAGTAATCGTCTAAGTCAACTTCCTTACCAGGTACCTATATATATTTGGGTTTTGTTATGATATAACTGTCAAAAACTCTAAGCATATACACTGTAAACTTTATTAATTCTGGTCTCTACCCACCACCATGGGTGTGAATCAGCTATTATATATTCACCGGCTAAGTTAAATATTTAAAAATGATATTTTGATTATAAAATAAATTTTTGAATATACTTACCCGGTGAATATATAAATTAAAGGCCCCCCCTTCCTCCCCGATAGAGACCCAGCGGGATGAGAAGAACTGGAGCTGTTTACATGTATATGCGGTATCTGGCCGATAGTTGGCGCTGGTGGGCACACCCGCAACCTTCATAGCGATCGCTCGCGAGTTTTTGTGTTTTTCTGTCGAGCCGCCGGAGACGTCAGCTATTATATATTCACCGGGTAAGTATATTCAAAAATTTATTTTATAATCAAAATATCATTTTTCATTACATTTCTGTATAACGTAAATTCCATTATTACTGATGAGTAGTTTTATATCTTTCTACGGCAATTTATCGTGGAATTATTACAGAAAAACATAGTCGCTTCAATGAATATAAAGTTTTTTTTTTACTCGTAAAATCGGTGCTTTACACAGTACCATTATTTGAGAAAATTATGTAAAACAAATTTGTGAAAAATTATTCTTTAATCACTTCACATTGAATGGAAAAAATACTTTGGTGGTTTATAGTCACTTCAATGAATATAAATTTTTTTTTTACTCGTAAAATAAAAGTGCTTTATAAAGTACCATTATTTAGAGAAAACTATATAAAACAAATTTAATCATTTCACAATAAATGGAAAAAATACAATAGAAAATAAAGCAAACTGGAAAAGTTTATTCTGTAATCATCAGTAAAACAAAAAAACATGGTAATGTAGGTTATGAGAGAGTAAGTGAGCATTTATATCCGATAGTAATAAATCCCGTATATAGCTTGAGGGCAGATCCGCCGCCTTCTTGTTAAAGGGTTAAGGTCTGAGTGTCTTGACATTCTGGGATTTGAAACTAGCCAGATTGGTCATAGCTTACTCTTTCCCAAGGATAAGTCTTCTATTAAAGGATGAGAGTTTGTATTGCGTACAAATCACAAATTTTTAGGGTTACACTTCTTGCTTCATCCACCATGTAAATACCAAGAAAGGGGAGGGGGGGGGGGGGTTTGACTTCCTGCTATCTTTCAGAAACTACTGACATCCCTTTTATGATTTTTAACAGCAAAGTTTCCAGCTTCTCTGGAATCGTACTATTATTAAAGGACTTAGGTTTGTATAACTAGGAAAAATACAAATTACTTTTTAAAAAGATTTTCACTTTCAGACAAGATTTGTTAGGAAGTAAGTCCGTGTCTGGGATAGAATGTATGCAAACCTAGTTTCCTAATGAGTATACATTTGGACGTCATATATCGTACAAAGATAAAGGCTGTGATCATTAACTAGTTTCACTTGGTATGACCCTAACCTAATGTCTGACATCTCCGTGCTCAGATCATTAGAGAGGTTAAAGACATCACCTTTGCTTCTACTGTATACAGGGAGGTATAGGTACTCTTGACATTTCATTGGGAAAGTTTAACCAGGTAGATTTTGGTTTTTGTGGACATTATTTCTCCTAAGGATTAGTCCTATTAAAAGATTTGTATTCATGGTTGAACAAAGCACAAATTTTAAGAGTAATTTGTGTTTTTCCTATTTGGAATTCTGAGTCTTGTAACTTATATTTCCTGCCTCAACCACCTTGCAGTTCCAGGGCCGGAAGGTCAAAAGTAAGTTTCTAGCTGACTGATGGGTGGGCGAGGCTATATCTACATTGCGAAAACAATAACGGCTGTTCCAGGTTCACTGAAATCACACTCCTATTAAAGGTCTCAGGTTTGTAATTAGAGAAATACAAATTATAGAAATTTGTGATATTTATCTTATAATTTTGCTGTGCTATTAAGAGGTTTGTATGCCAAGGCCAATAGGGCAGACAACCAAATGCCCTTAAGTATCCAAGCCCTGAAATATTATTGTAGAAAAGAATAGGAGATGGAGAAAAGCTTTTATTAGAGCTGTAGACCGGCTTTTTGAAAATTCTAGTTTATAAGAGGTAGGATGATCATTTCAGAACACAGCATTAAAGAAGTGGTCATTAATCTGCATAGTTTCAGCATTACTAGCTTCAAAAAGTTAATATAGAATTTATGGAACAATAAACATTATTGACCAAATAGAGACTGAAAAGCCAACTTGTCCTATAGAGAATGGGCGATGTAGTAGAATAAATTTAACTTTAATACCCCAATTGTGAGAGCAGTGCCTCTTAGTGTCGAAAAAGGCTAATAGAAATCTTTATTATTTTGTATGAAAAAATATATCTTTCAGTAAAGTAAAACAAATGAGTATGACTAGGTTTTCATAAATTTATGAAGTTAGTGTTGTAGGGTTACACCATGCCTTTATAGAATCTTGGATCATAGGATCACAGGAAAAAGAATTGGCCTAACTTAAGGAAGTTATGAACTTGTAAAGGCTTACACAAACACTAGAAAGACAAATGCTGGAATGGAATGGCACAGAAGTTTCTCAACTTGACAGAGCAGGTCGAGTACCAATACCAGAAAGGAATAGATGTGAATTACTGGACTCTTTTTCATGCATTATTGTAATTTCTAAATTTTTATTCTAGGCGTCGTTGTGAAGATCCGCAACAGACTTTGCTCAATGGCCTTCAGGATGGTGGTTTACACTCTTCCCCCATTTCGGGTTCATCCAGGTTGTCCTCTCCATCACATCAAAGTAAAAGAATAGCATCACCACAGCCCACAAATTCAGTTAATAATGCTAATGGTATGTATTACTGTATATATTTTATGCTAGGTAGTGTATAAATCTTGAGGAGTCATTATAATAGAGAGGATTTTATAATTTTTCCAGTGTGTATACAGTATATAACAGTTTTGCAGATTTCTTAATTTCATTTAATTGCCATTGCTTTTGTATTTTTCTGTGTTCTCAAGCGGAGGGTTATTGTATGGAAGCATTGAATATATTATGTATGCTTAGATTAAAAATATCTTTATAGGGAACGCAATCGAGTAATGTATTTCTTCATCAGAACAATAGAACACTTATTTAGGTGCTTCAATCAAGGGTTTTGCAGAATTAAGGTAACTTGTACACCAGAACAATACGTTTCCTGTTTCAGGTAAATTTGATTGGCCAAGACCGAAATTGAGGTTGTAATCATAATGTCAGTTGCTATCATTCTTGGTGGTTGAATTTTAAGGTAATAAATTTTTTTTAGTTCATATATGTTTATGGTTGTTAATTTATTAACTTTAGCATATGTTAAGTCTTTTTATAATTTACAGACTTCTACGATGCAGAGTTGAATGCCAGCGACAGTCACGTAAGTGGCTCTGAAGCGAATGGACCTAACGGAATACCACTGGACGAGAGAAGTATAGAAGCAATGGCTGAGATTGTTGAACCTCTCATGAAAAAACGTAGGATGAAGGTTAGCACCTTGGAAAAGGCATTAGGACCTATGGCTCACCTTGCACACCTTCAAGACAAGGATAATACTTACATGTCCATATCAGAAGCAGAGAGTCTTGAAGCAGAAGGAAGTGATGAGGAGAGTAATGCTAGTAGCAGCAGCAGTAGTAGTGCAAAAACGGATGAAGAAGCAATGGAAACGGGAGAGGCAGAAGCCTCTACTTGTCACACAGAAACTGAAGACACTAAGACTACGGATGAAACGTTATGTGGCCATCAAGTAGGAACCAGTGAAATGACATTACAAGAGTCAGAAAGTCCAGATGAGGATTCTGTAAGTAAAGAATTGAAAGAGGAAATGCCTGTACCAGCTGAGGCATGTTCATCAGATGTTATGAATGCAACAGAATCAGATAAGACTAATGATGAGGATAACTCAGTAAGTTTGTCATCTGATTCATCAGGGTCTGGAGCAAATCAAGGAAGTCCAGATTCCGTTGAAGATAATTCTGAGCCAACACAACCCCACCCACAGAAAAAGGAAAGTTGCAAGGTTAGTCAAAGAATCATTAATAATTTTTTATTTAATATTATAATGTTGATGTTTATTTGTATATTGCCCAACTACTTAATGCTGTTTATATTTTCAGGTTTAGGAATATTTTTTTGTTATTATCAGGACAAGTTTTCCCATCTGTGGAGTCGTGTAAAATTTTTCTCTCCACTTTCTACGGTCCTCTACCCTTGCCATTCATGAGTGACTAAAAAACCCTCTTTTGACACTGTCTGCTCCCAGATTGCCACTTCCCTGCCCTCCTTTGTAGGTCTTTCATTCTTATGATAAATAGCAAAGGACTTGGAGCTGATCCTTAATGGACACCAAGATCTTTGTCAAACTTTACTGATACACTGGCTGCTGTCTTCACTCTACTTCTGGTGTTATAACTTACTTTTATTAGTTCCATCCTTTACTTTTGTATGATATTAATTGAAGATCCCTATCCCACTCTTCTGGTCAAATCTCTTCCTTTATCATTTCTTAAGCTGTACTGTAGTGACCTCATGAATGAAAGGCTCCCTTTCTGATTTTATGGATCAATTTATTGCTCTATTTGATCCTATGACTTGGCCACAATTCTGAGGGATTTCAAGTCCTTTAGGACTTTAGGGCTCATGTTCTGTATTGGTCTCTTTTATACCCCTATTCCCCCTGACTTCTAGCATCCTCCCATTGTTTGGTGGTTTGAAGGAGTAACATGACCTTAATATATTAATACTTTTAAATTGCAAAAACTTAATAGTTTGAGTCTTGCATCCATAATTAATACACATGATTTTTAATGTATTCTACATTACCTTATAAGACTCAGACTACCAAGTTGTTAATAGTCTTGGTATAGAGTTAGAAAAAAGTTGATTAAAATAACTTACCGGTATGTTGTTTAAATGATGATGATGCGGTACAGTACTACTATGTTAATTTTAATACTAATACCACTGTCAAGTTGAATGGTATGTTTTAGATTTTATTATAGTGACCACTATGTAGTAATAACAACAAACAGCGTCTAAGTCCAATTGAGTAATACCATTCCATGCTGTCACAAATAAAAGTTAACCTGTTAAGCGTCGCCCACGTGATAAACCGTTCACCACGATCTACTCGGTACCGCCTTCAAATGCATATTCCGTTCATGACTTTAACTGCCTTTATCAAGTCGTCAGTCTCGTGATAATACGTTTACTCTTATAGTAAGTATAGGATCACCAATTGGCAACACTCAGCATATGGGGGCTGTAATTAGAAACTTATATGATGTCTGGCAACTATTTTTCTAAGGTAGCTTGATGTTAGAAAACTGGTTTCCTTTCAGTGCGCTTCGGGCGTTCATGCGGATAAGGTTATTTGTTGTTCCTTTTATAATGAGCGGTCTAAAGATGAAGGTTATTTCTTTAGATGAAATAAATGATATTCTTGTTGAGGAATTTGATAATGATAACCTGTTTGATAATGAGAGCACTAGTTCTGAATCCTACAGTGATGAGTATATTGAAGAAACAAAGTTTTCAATATTAAACTTACCCGATAATCATGTAGCTGTCAACTCCGTTGCCCGACAGAATTCTACGGGAGGGATACGCCAGCTATCACTATACTAGAAGGGGGTGTACTCACCAGCGCCACCTGTGGCCAGGTACTGCAGTACTTCTTGTTGACACCACCTCAATTTTTCCTCTGTCGTGCTTCCGGCAAGACGTTCTTGGATACGCTTATGATTTTGGAGTATTGTTCACGCTTTTTGGTGAAGTATTTCTCTAAGATTTCAGCTATTCGCTATACTGGAAACTTTTCTATTAGCTTAGATAGCTTTTATTTGGTTTTGATTAATGGTTAACGATCTTTTGCTTGATTTGGAATCCCCCTTGACTAGCTCTTTGATTCAAGATGTCTGACCTTTCACAAGCCCCACCCCATAGACGATGTAGGTCTTGTAATAGGCGTATTCCGAAGGCCTCGGTTGATCCTCACACCGCTTGTTCTGACTGTAGGGAAAGACCCTGTCAGTTGGAAGATCGATGTGAGGAATGCGCCGGACTTTCGGAACTTGAATTTGTTCGATTCCTTAAATATTCAACCAAGTTAGAGAGAGAGAGAGTTAGGAGGAGTTCTTCTCGCTCTTCGCTTTTTTCCTCACCTCATGATCCTCAACCTTTTCCTCCCCCTGTAGTGGCTACCCCCGAACCTACTATTTGTGCTCAACCTGATATGTCCGATGTTTTGCGTGCCATTCAGGCTTTAGGTGACAAAGTGGAATCGGTGGTTAGTGACCATAAGTCTCTCTTGGCAGACGTCAAAGAGCTTAAGGTCAAAAGTGCAGTGGGAGGTGATAGTGCCAGTGCTGTGCCAAGTGCTAGTGTCAGTGCGGTGCCGAGTGCTAGTGTCAGTGTCAGTGTTGTGCGTGAGGGTACTTCTGTGCGTGCCAGTCGTCCTCCCAGTCCGGGACCTCTTGCAAGCTCCCAAGCCCAGGGGAGAAGCAATGTCGAAGGGCAAAAGGGTTCGGCAGGCCTTGATCGGCGCACAGAAGTATCCTCGGTGGTTGCGGGCGTGTCTTACAGAGACCGTCACTCCCACCCGCAGACGATTGAGCCCTTATTTTGCTCGTCTGCAGAAGAAATGTCGGGGAGAAAACGCTGGACTCAGGTCTCAAGACCTCTTAAACGTAAAGTCCAGACCTCAAGAGTTCTTGGATTAGCTCTGACTCTCCGCTGTCATCAGGTGACTGCACACCTCCTAAGAGAGGTAAGGCGATGCCTCAACAGACCTCATCTTCTGTTAAGGCTTTGCCTCAGCAGACCTTAGCGTCTGTTGACCCCAAGATGACTTTGCTGCAGTCCATGCAGTCACAGCTTGCGGTCTTAATGCGTGAGTTTCAGGCTGAGAAGGTTACACCTCCTCCTGCGAGCGCTCCGCCTCACCGCAGTCCAGTCTGCCAGGCGTACGAAGTTGAGGTTCCTCAGGCTACCTTACCGCGTTCTGAGTTGCCAGTTACCAGCGGTGTGCAGCAACCTCAGCCTTCCTTAAGACAACCTCAACAATGGGAGCAGGAGTCTTATGCCTTACTTCCTCCTCTTCCTCTTGCGGATAGACCATCGAGGCAACAACCTCTTGAGGTACGACAACCTCTTCCATCCATGAGGCAGCCACCTCAGCTCTCGCTGCAGCGACCTCAACTCTCCTCAAGGCGAGAGCCTCAACTCTTAAGGCTAGCACCTCAGGAACCTCAACTCGCGAGACAGGAACTGCGTTCTGCGCAGCCACTACCTCAACTCTCGCAGCTCACACCTCAGGAACCTCAACTCGCTCCTCAGGAACCTGCTACTGCGCATCCGCAACCCTTGCAGCAAGCGCAACTCTTGAAACAGGAAGCTCATGCTAGGAGTCAGCCACCTCAACCCATGCGCCTACCTTCCTCTACTCTTCTTGACCAGTCTTTGCAGCCTGAACCTCAGGTTTTAACTCAGCAACTGAGACTTGAGGATGAAACCACAAGTGTTTATGCACCCGCTTGTTCAGATTCTGCTGTTCAGCATACTGCTGTTACTTTACCTCTCACTTCGCTACACTCTGGTGATGAGGTTTCTGAGGAGGAAGCTGCGCACCTTGATCCCTCTTCGGACGTGGAGGAACCCAAGTCTTCTCCTCTACCCATTGACTTTCGTAAGGTCCTGGCTCTTTTCAGAGGTATACCCGGACCATTTTGTCTCTGCTACCCCCCGCTCTCCTCCATCTGAGTTTTCGCTGGGCATGCAACCTGTTAAGTCAGCCTATACTAAGCTCGTCTTTGCTAGATCCTCTAAGAGAGCTTTAAGAATATTAGGGGATTGGTTGCAGTCCAAACAGCAACTAGGGAAGACTTCCTTTATGTTCCCACCTACTAAGCTCACTTCTAAGGCGGGCGTATGGTATGCCACAGGAGAGGAACCAGGCTTAGGAGTCCCTGCCTCTGCCCAGGCTGACTTCTCAAGTTTGGTCGACTCTCCTCGTAGATCAGCGATGAGGCGCTCTAAGGTCTGCTGGACCTTTTCTGACTTAGACCACTTCTTAAAGGGTGTATTTCGTGCCTTTGAGATTTTCAATTTTCTCGACTGGTGCCTGGGGGCCTTGAGCAAGAAGACCTCCCCTGCGGACAAGGACTCAGCCATACTTATAATGTCCTGCATGGATAAAGCAATTCGGGATGGATCCGGCGAGCTTGCATCAATGTTTGTTTCAGGAGTTCTTAAGAAAAGGGAGCAACTTTGCACTTTTCTTTCTTCCAGCATCACATCTTGTCAAAGGTCCCAACTCCTTTTTGCTCCGCTTTCTAAGTTCTTGTTCCCCGAAGAGCTTATCAAGGATTTGTCTGCGGCCCTGATTCAGAAGGACACTCATGATCTTGTGGCCTCTTCAGCTCGTAAGGCTAAGGTTGCTCCCTCAGTTCCCAGGACTTACCGCACCCCAGTGGCTGATACTCCTGCTACAAGGTTTATTCCGCCCTTTCGTGGCAGAGCCCCCAGCCGAGGAAGCTCCCGTCCAGACTCTTCCAGGAGCAGGTCTAGGAAAGGTCCCAAGACTTCAAAAGGCAAACACTGACTCTCCTCCTCACCAGACAGCAGTAGGAGCCAGACTCAAGACCTTCTGGCAAGCTTGGGAAAGAAGAGGTGCAGACGCCCAGTCTGTCAGGTGGCTAAGGGAGGGTTACAGGATACCATTCTGCCGCAAACCCCCTCTGACCACTTCTCCCATCAACCTCTCTCCCAACTACAAGGAAAAGGACAAGAGGTTAGCGTTACACCAGGAGGTGTCGCTCCTGTTACAGAAGAAGGCAGTGGTTATAGTCCGGGACCATCAATCCCCGGGCTTCTACAACCGTCTCTTTCTGGTGGCCAAGAAGACAGGAGGTTGGAGACCGGTGCTGGACGTCAGCGCGCTCAATGCTTATGTCACCAAGCAGACGTTCACTATGGAGACGACGAAGTCGGTCCTAGCAGCGGTCAGGCAGGAGGACTGGATGGTCTCGTTGGATCTGAAAGACGCTTACTTTCACGTTCCTATTCATCCAGACTCCCAACCTTTCCTGAGATTCGTTTTTGGAAAGGTTGTGTACCAATTCCAAGCCCTGTGTTTTGGCCTAAGCACAGCTCCTATGGTGTTTACGCATCTGATGAGGAATATTGCAAAATTTCTCCACTTATCGGACATCAGAGCCTCCCTTTATTTAGACGACTGGCTGTTGAGAGCCTCCACGAGTCGTCGCTGTCTGGAGAGTCTCAACTGGACTTTGGACTTGATCAAGGAACTGGGTCTATTAGTCAACTTAGAAAAGTCCCAGCTCATTCCCTCCCAATCCATAGTTTACCTGGGAATGGAGATTCGGAGTCAGGATTTTCGGGCTTTTCCATCGGCCCCAAGGATAAGCCAAGCCCTAGAATGCATCCTGAGCATGCTGAAGAGGAACAGTTGCTCGGTGAGACAGTGGATGAGTCTAACAGGGACCCTGTCATCGTTAGCTCTGTTCGTCGAGTTAGGGAGACTCCACCTCCGCCCTCTCCAATTCCATCTAGCAGCTCATTGGGACAAGGATTTGACGCTCGAAGCAGTCTCTATTCCTGTCACCAAAGAGATGAAGACCACTCTCTTGTGGTGGAAGACCAACCTCCTTCTCAAGGAGGGCCTATCGTTAGCGATTCAGACCCCCAATCTTCATCTCTTCTCGGATGCATCAGACTCGGGCTGGGGCGCGACCTTGAACGGACAGGAATGCTCAGGAACATGGAACAGGGAACAGGAAACGCTCCACATCAACTGCAAGGAGCTGCTGGCAGTTCATATGGCCCTAATGAACTTCAAGTCCCTCCTGCTAGGCAAGGTGGTGGAGGTGAACTCCGACAACACCACAGCCTTAGCTTACATCTCCAAGCAGGGAGGGACCCATTCGAGGAACCTGTACGAGATAGCAAGGGACCTCCTCATTTGGTCAAGAAGTCTAAACCTCACTCTAGTAACGAGGTTCATTCAGGGCAACATGAACGTCTCAGCAGATCGCCTAAGCAGAAAAGATCAAGTCATCCTCACGGAATGGATCCTTCACAAGAGCGTGTGCAACAGACTTTGGACCTTGTGGGGTCAACCTAAGATAGATCTGTTTGCCACCTCCATGACCAAGAGGCTTCCTTTGTACTGTTCCCCAGTTCCAGACCCAGCAGCAGTTCATGTGGATGCTTTTCTGCTGAATTGGTCCCATCTTGACCTTTACGCATTCCCACCGTTCAAGATCATCAACAGTGTCATTCAGAAGTTCGTCTCGCACGAAGGGACACGGCTGACGCTGGTTGCTCCCCTTTGGCCTGCAAGAGAATGGTTCACAGAGGTACTACAATGGCTGGTCGACGTTCCCAGGACTCTCCCTCTAAGAGTGGACCTTCTACGTCAACCTCACGTAGACAAGGTACACCCAAACCTCCACGCTCTTCGTCTGACTGCCTTCAGACTGTCGAAAGATTCGCTAGAGCTAGAGGCTTTTCGAAGGAGGCAGCCAGAGCGATTGCCAGAGCAAGGAGGGTATCCACTCGTAGAGTCTACCAATCCAAGTGGGAAGTCTTCCGAAGCTGGTGTAGAGCCAATGCAGTTTCCTCTACCAATACCTCTGTAACCCAAATAGCTGACTTCCTATTACATCTAAGGAATGAGAGATCCCTTTCGGCTCCTACGATTAAAGGGTACAGAAGTATGTTGGCTTCAGTTCTCCGCCACAGAGGTTTGGACCTTTCTTCCAACAAGGACCTTCAAGACATCCTTAAATCTTTCGAGACTTCTAAAGAACGTCGTTTATCCACTCCAGGCTGGAATCTAGACGTAGTCTTAAGGTTCCTTATGTCTCCTAGGTTCGAACCTCTCCAGTCAGCTTCCTTCAAGGACCTTACCCTCAAGACTCTTTTCCTCGTCTGCCTTGCAACAGCTAAAAGAGTTAGTGAGGTTCACGCCTTCAGCAAGAACATTGGGTTCACATCCGAATCTGCAACATGTTCTTTACAGCTCGGATTTTTAGCTAAGAATGAACTTCCTTCACGTCCTTGGCCTAGATCGTTTGAAATTCCTAGCCTTTCCAACATGGTGGGTAACGAGCTAGAAAGAGTTCTTTGCCCTGTCAGAGCTCTGAAATATTATCTTAATAGGTCAAAACCTATACGAGGACAGTCAGAAGCCTTATGGTGTGCAATCAAGAAACCTTCGATGCCCATGTCCAAAAACGGAGTTTCGTATTATATAAGGCTTCTGATTAGAGAAGCCCATTCTCACATGAAGGATGAAGACCTTGCTTTGCTGAAGGTAAGGACCCACGAAGTGAGAGCCGTAGCCACTTCGATGGCCTTTAATAAGAACCGTTCTCTGCAGAGCATTACGGATGCAACTTATTGGAGGAGCAAGTCAGTGTTTGCATCATTTTATCTTAAAGATGTCCAGTCTCTTTACGAGAACTGCTACACCCTGGGACCATTCGTAGCAGCGAGTGCAGTAGTAGGTGAGGGCTCAGCCACTACATTCCCTTAATCCCATAACCTTTTTTAACCTTTCTCTTGAATGCTTTTATTGTTGTTTTTTGGGTTGTTACGGTAGGCTAAGAAGCCTTCCGCATCCTTTTTTGATTTGGCGGGTGGTCAATTCATTCTTGAGAAGCGCCTGGGTTAGAGGTTGTGTAGAGGTCCTTTAGTATGGGTTGCAGCCCTGTATACTTTAGCACCTTAGAGTTGATTCAGCCTCCTAAGAGGAACGCTGCGCTCAGTAAGGAAGACGAACTTATTAAAGGCAGAGTAACGGTTCAAGTCGACTTCCTTACCAGGTACTTATTATTTCATTGTTATTCTGAATAACTGATTATATGAAATACGGGATACTTAGCTATCCTTTAGTCATGTACACTGGTTTTCACCCAGCCCCCTGGGTGTGAATCAGCTACATGATTATCGGGTAAGTTTAATATTGAAAAATGTTATTTTCATTAGTAAAATAAATTTTTGAATATACTTACCCGATAATCATGATTTAATTGACCCACCCTTCCTCCCCATAGAGAACCAGTGGACCGAGGAAAAATTGAGGTGGTGTCAACAAGAAGTACTGCAGTACCTGGCCACAGGTGGCGCTGGTGAGTACACCCCCTTCTAGTATAGTGATAGCTGGCGTATCCCTCCCGTAGAATTCTGTCGGGCAACGGAGTTGACAGCTTCATGATTATCGGGTGAGTATATTCAAAAATTTATTTTACTAATGAAAATAACATTTTTCTTTCGATGCCAAGAGCGAAAATGACTTCTCATTGACGAATGACTGGACAACGAGATTTCACAAAACTATGTAGGATAGGAAACGCCGAGAGAGAGAGAGAGAGAGAGAGAGAGAGAGAGAGAGAGAGAGAGAGAGAGAGAGAGAGAGAGAGAGAGAGAGAGAGAGAATAAAGTGGATAAATAATGTACAAATGTATGACGAACATATTTGAAAACTATACGGGAAACGATATGGAGGAAAGAGAGAGAGAGAGGGGGGGGGGAGACTTGTCCCTATGCTTTTATTGCTGATCCTGCCGTAAGATTTACGATTGAAGATAAAAAGAACCCATTGGAATATTCATTATTATGTAGCCTTTTGAAATGAAATAATAGTAGTATTAATTGTTTTTTTTATTCCACCATTTAATTAATATCCCTACTTTTAATTATAAATATGAATTATAAGCATAAAGAAATGATATTAACTTTGAAAAATTATCATTAGTGAAATGACCGCTCAGGGCGAAAAAAGCGTGATGGTACGTTAGCGGCAACCTGGTCCAGGGGGGACGCTTAACAGGTTAAGGAATAGTACAATTTATTTATTGAACAAATGATCTTTAATCATTTAAACATATTTTCCCAATAGTGGCTTTGAGATTGAGATGCACTCCACAACGATAATTAAATAACAATTGCCCATCACACAATACAAGGGAATGCAGAACATCTCAAGATAATAGCTGCACACATTCCCAGTAATGATTTTAAACTAATGCTCGGGAAGACATCTTAAACTACAGTTATAAACATTCTGAGTGTGTGTCCGATCCTTGCTGGATTGATGGAGAAACTGAAGGCTGTATTTCCCTGGACTTGCTACCACTTACAGTAGAGGGTTCAGTTCCTTTGTTAAAGGCACGTATTGTTTGAAGTGAAAGCAAATATGAAAATTTTAAAACTTAAAATTTTACGGTTGTGTCGATTAAACTGGGGCTCCTGGAGAAGAAGCAATATGAACATCTGGAGAGATTCATAGAAATAAGTCTTTAGCTCAAAACCATCCATTTTATTTTTGAGCAATTTCTTAAAGTAGTCCATATTCACTTTTAATTGATCTTGAAGTATTAATAATTACAAAATTGATTTTCTTATAAATATCAAAGTAAATGAATGACAGCAATCTGTATAGAAATAACAGAAATAATGTTGAATTATGTAGCTTTCTTAAAATTTTGTATGACTGCTGTTTAGAAAGGTAATTGGATAGTAAATGTATTGCAATAAAATGTTAAGTAAATGTCCAAATCTTGTCATTTCAATAGCTCCATCTTGGACAGAATTATGTTATGTAGGTTATATATTATATGAACTTTGAGATAAGTACCTACATGAATTTAGGTAGTAAATCATATCTCTAGCTTCGAACACAATTTTGTTTGTATTTTCCAGGGGGAAAGAGCTGGAAGCTCAGAAGCAGCTGCCGCAGATTTAGACACTGCCAGTGAGGTTGATGATGTGTCTGAAGGAGCCTCGGCTCAAGAGGAACCAGGCAAAGACAGCCATGAAGCAGACAGCACTTCACAAACCCAAAGCAATAATTTTAGTAGTCTACCATCTGCCTCTGGGGTTGGTTCTTCCACCTCTGTCACTTCTTGCTCTTCACCTTCTACAGCGTCAACCTCTGCAGCTTCTGCCACCTCTCCTGTGGCATCTCCTCCTTCTGACTCAGCAGATCCAACTACATCACAGATATCAGCATCTGCTTCATCTCAGTCAACGGACACCACATCCACAGAAACCAACGAAGATTCTGCGGAGCCTAACTCTGCACCATCTGAGGATGCTTCAACCACTTCTAGTTTACCAGAATCAGATTCTGCAGCTGGTGTGTCAACAAATAATGATGC
This sequence comes from Palaemon carinicauda, assembly GCF_036898095.1. Classification (NCBI taxonomy): domain Eukaryota; kingdom Metazoa; phylum Arthropoda; class Malacostraca; order Decapoda; family Palaemonidae; genus Palaemon; species Palaemon carinicauda. Next base: position 278,451,537 of record NC_090725.1, read on the forward strand.
CACAGAAAGTACAGACATGGAACTTGGCTGTTGGGGTGATGATAAGTAGCAACACACAAAAAAAAAAAACTCGACTTTGAAGTGTGAAGTGACATGACTGAAAGCTTATTTTGTCAGTTGCTCAAGTCTTTTGACAGGTCAATATGATGTCTGAGAGGAGCCAATGGAACAAGAGTGGAAAAGAAACTTGGTGAAATTGTGAACATATTTTTATATGATTTTATTAACACAACAGTACCTGCCATTTGGAAATGGTTATAAAGCAAGATACCTTTTTTAAGTTTGATGTGGGAAAGGAGTTGCTAATTTTTTTTTCTACTAGCCATTTCCTGGCTTCCTCAGACTTCACTCTGGTTTTTAGAGATGTCCAGCTGACACAACTTCTATTTATCTGTATGATAAGCCAAGTTGTATAAATGTGATAAAAATAGAAATTATTTTCACATATAGAATTGTATGTATGCTGTTTGGACTTCTTTTTATTTGACTTCAGATCTCGGTCATAATTTTTTAAATCGGTGAACAAAATCATAATACAGTATTGTAGTGGAAGGAAGGTGCTTTTACTGTTTTTTTTATATCCTTTTATGTAGTATGAGTAAAGCTGCTGTTGTATTCCATGCAGATTTTTTTAGGCTACTGTTTCATGTCTGTGCATAGGCAACTACTACTACAATCTCTGTATGGGCTATTGTACAGTTATATTTTGTTTCATATTTTTATTTGTTTCCATTGGTAGTATCATTATACCAAAAGTGATTCTGTCATAGATTGCTCTTTGTTATAGGAATCTTTCTTTCTTTGTATTGTTTAGTGCTAGGTTACACTGTAATTATGAAATTTAGAATTAAAGTGGGGCCATGATTTACAAATAATTTATTTCAGTAAAAATTTACAGTAGCAGAAAGGAATTGACTTGTAATTTTGAGTTTAAACAAATGTAAGTGGATATACTGTACTATATTGACAGATAATGGTTTTTCCTTTTATTTAGTAGTATTATTTCTGGCACCAGGTAAAAAAATTATTTGCTGGATAGCCTCCGGGTGTGAAGACAGCGATGGTATCTCTTAGTGGAAAATCTTCACATGTGGTTGTCTGAGTAGATCGGAAAGTGGAGGGAGCTCTCTTGGTGCCTCTATGAGCAGGCATGCTGCCACAGCAGAGCTAAGAAGGTCAATGCTAGATCTGCAATGCCCTTACCCTGTTCAATAACCTTACTAGGCAGAAGGAAGGGAACGCATGGACGTCCATTTTGTTCCACAGGTGTTGAAGAGCTTCCTGCAAGAACGCTTGTGGTACCGGTAATGGAGAAAAGTACACTGAAAGTTCTGGTTTAAGGATGCCATGGACAGGTCGATTGCCCATTTGGAGCAAACTATCTGACTACTACTGCTCAGATTGTTCGCACGTACTTTCTTCTTGTGCGGATGAAGAGTGCTGTTAAGGCTACCAAATTCCCTCCCGTACACCTGAGGATTTTCACAGCTAGCAGGCATAGGTGCTGTGACAAGTTATCTCCTTGTTTGTTTAAGTGGAACACTAATGTAGTGTTGATGCTCATCAGCACTACATAATGCCCTGAAAGGAGTTGATGGAAGTACTTGAGGGTCAGGCAGGCTGTCCTCATTTCCCGAAGGTTTTGTGGCACTGCCTTTCAGACTCGCACCAAAGTCCGGCAGGGGAGGAGAGAGATGTACTCTTCTGAGGAGATTGGTGGCTAGCACCCACCAACTCAGGTCTCTCTTCTGTTTGGGTCTCACTGGTACAAGGGTACTCGAGGACAGTACAGTATGTGGAACCAGCCGTGGGGCACTAATGTCTCGAGGAATGTTAGATGCCCAAGCCGTTTTGCCATTAGTGCTAGCAGTTTGCCTCTCGGGAGAAAGTTCTACCGGTACTTGATCCCCTGACAACTGCAACTCTATCTATTACAATTTACCAAAAGTGCAACTTAAGAAATTACAAAACATAATAAACAGAGGAGCAAGACTGATAAAAGATGTCCCACGTAGAGAAAGGATCACCCCTATACTAATCGATTTACACTGGCTGCCGATTAAAGTGAGAATTGAATTTAGAGTATTTACAATAACCCACCAAGTTATCAGAACTGGGCGTCCAAAATGCTTAAGAGAATTGCTATATATTACGCAGCCGACAAATCATGTCGACACGAGAAAAGTTACATATTGCGTCAAACTATTGAAACCTAGATATATGTCTACTGTAGGCTCCAGAGCCTTTAAATATGCGGCCCTGAGACTATATAATAAGCTACCACGAAACTTTTGATTGATTGAAGACATTAAGGCTTTCAAGAGGAAACTGAAGACTATCTTATTTCATTAGTCTTTTGACTGACGATTTAACAGTAAATGAACAATACGCAATATGAAACGGTAAATACTCTGAACGAACAAGGTAGAACGACAGGAGGTCATGTAGAGAGTGGGGTTCCCCTGCTGTATGGGACTGGAAAAGCAGCTATCAAAGTAAGTAAAGTAAAGTAAGACAGAAAGACCTTACCTAGTATGATCTCGACCAAAGGAGGAACAGTTTGAGGATGGTTGGTCTGTGAAGGGGAGGCTACCTGCCATCCCTCTTCGCTAGGGAGAGGGTTAGTAAGGTGCGCTGGCTTGGGCATCTCTTCCAGTTTGTCCTGGTGGGAGCGTATGCTTGCGAGGTGAGAGCTGGAAAAACATAGCCTTTCAGTTCTTAAATGTAATTGCTATCTGTGCAAGGGGCGATTCCATGATTGTGAGGCAAAACTGGTAGTGCGCGCACCTTACAGGTTGCCCAACCTCAAGATGAGAACTGGAACTGTGCGCTTTTCCCAGTTCTCAAGGGGTCAACAGGTCTATCCGTGTGTGCCTTTCTCAGCTCGCCCAGGTACTATGACGTAGAACTCGCCTTTATACCGGACCATGCTTCTTGTGTTTGTGGATCTTGATTTTAAGACTAGGCCAAGAGAGCATTCCGTGTAGCAGAAGGGAAGTACTTCTTAGTCAGGCAGACAAGCTTATCCGCCCATCTTACTCGGTGAATTTGTGCGTAACACTGTGCAAGATTTCCTTGCAAAACTAGTGTGTTAATGCCCGAGTAAGATGGACCAGGGTATTTTCCTACGAACTGTCTCCCGCAGCAGCCAGGTGAGTAGCATTATGCGCTCCTCCAAAAACCATGAGTAGGCATTCTTTCATAACAGGCTATTAAGACTGCGGGAGACAGGTTGTACCAGCACCAGCGAGGAAAAACTCCTCCCCATCTTCGGAAATGGGAATGGCTCTGGGCTACCTGGTCAACCAATACCCAGTAGGATGTCAACAATACCTCAGGATTATCCTTATTGCCCCTATTGTTCCATCGAGTGGAACAAGCAGCCTAGACCTTCCAGCGCAAAGTCAATCCTCCTCGGTTCCTCGCGAGGGGTCTAGAGATTGCATAGAAAGTAACATCTCGGGTTGACGTTGAGAACTGCAAACGGTTTGCACACACCTGCTATTAAAGGGGGGGGGGTGTTAACTTCAACTGGCACCAACGCAATGGGAGTTGGCCGAGTAAGTACATGAAATCGGTAAACCAGGGTAGCCAGTATTCCTTAGAGGAAGATTTTATTACAGTGAATCTCCTAGTGATCGCTAACGGCAAGAGACCACCGGTCGGTAATGACCGATCGCACACAACTACTTCTGAAAGTTAAGATTGAGATGTATCTCCAATCTATTGTAGGACAGGTAATGTATGCATTAAGTCCGTCTACGGACCCGTAACACAGACCAGGGAGGTGGACGAACATATGGGCGTAGCCCGAATTATTAGCAGTGAACGGAACTCGGTTGGAGAAAGTTGATAAAAATTTGTAACCGAGACCTCCTCCCTCCCATGAACGATGAAAACATTTCTATTTCTACGTCTCCGATCGGCAAAATTGGAATAAGTTTCAAATATTCCCTTTCAGGAAACCGATTTACTTATGTGAAGTTTCTGGTCTCAGTATTATTATTTTTAAACTGAGACCTCCGATCAAAAGTTAGGAAAGACTGCCTGGGATGGAGGGAGACTGCATATCCAGTATGTCTCGTTATGGGAAGGAAAAAGACTATTGTATAAAGTAGCTTCCCGTAAGGAGTATGGCCGTCAACGCTAATGATGTATTAGAACGGAGGTCTAATTGTAAGATGGTCTATAGTCCTTGTCGGCAGCAAGATTGCTTGGCCGCATATGCCCATGTCCGTCTGAGGCCATGCATGCGTAACCTCTTTGCCTCCGGGTAACGATTGACAAAGAGTTTTAGACTGCTTGAGGGAATAAAGTATGTGCTAGCTGTAGTATTCTTAAGATGTGTAAAACAGCACATACAGCTAGTTTAGCAATTATAACTCCGTTGTTTGCCTGCCTGCCTTGTGGGCGGGGCTTGCTAACGTTCATAAACGTAATGAGAAGCTGACAACATTTGTCTGGCCACCCTGTGAATGGAGCTTGCTATCATTCGTAAACGTTGGCAGAAACTAACAATTTTGGGACTACAAGCTTAAGATTATAACCTTGTAAGGGTATAATCATAAGCTCTCCATTTCGTCGGGCAACAAAGCCCAAGAAAATAACCCAGAAAGATTATATTTCACGAAACTTGGTGTCTAACAAGAACCCGTATCCAGGGACACACTGACGCATGTGGCAGACTCAAGCTAACGGTAGTAAACTGTATTTGTGGCAATAATCCTGAGGTTTTGTCTTGGCGAGAGCCCATGTGCCACAGGAGTTTGTTTCAGCCTTTTATAAACTACCGAACATCTGTAATGTAAAACTTCTCAGGGCCGAGAGATACACCTCATCTTAGTACTCCTAAAACCCCCCCCCCCCCCCCAAACAAGGGGGAGGTGAGTGACCTTGTTATTCCCTTCAAAAAGGCTGTGCTGGCCTTGAAGACCGGCCGTTTATCCCTCGTCAGAGTTAGAAACTATGAGGCACAGGCCCAATAAAGCTCGGCCTCACAAAGCTGTAAAAGTTTCGTTGAGCCAAAAAGCACAATGTGGCAATGAGCCTGAAGAGTTAAGGCCTACGAGACTCGATGGGGAAGGAGGCAGCCGCAAGCGGCCAGTATTCGTTACCACCTGCGGCAAATATCCCAGAGGGAAAAAGCAACGAGACCCATTTTGTACCGAGGGTACGACTCGCCAGAAAATCTTTCTTCTCGCAAGCTAGAAGAGAGATCAACACCTCTTCCTCCTGATGGCGTGTCGCCTCACGTACAAAGGAGCTGACGTTCGGAAGGGGATGTTGGAGAAGTTCTCTCCTCTCACAAGAGTGGATTGATCAACTCTTTCCTATGGCGCATCACTACGTATACGAGGGAGCTCCCATTCAGAAGGGAGTGTTGGAGAAGATCTCTCCTCTCACAAGAGAGGATTGATCAACTCTTCCTTCCTATGGCGCATCGCCTCGCTGACGAGTGAGCTGCCGTTCAGAAGGGTGTTGGAGAAGATCTCTTCTCTCGCATGAGAGGATTGCTCAACTCCTTCCTATGACGCATCGCCTCACGGACGAGGGAGTTGGCGCTCGGAAGGGTGTTGCATTGTCCTTCCTTGGAAGGTCGGACTGCGCAACACTTGAAGGCGAACCTTCCGGTCGTACAGGGTGCATCTCCTCCCTTTGGGCAAACCTGGCTAAAGGAACAGCAACCAGTACAACCTTCGGAACGAAGCCGAAACTCATTCCCGAGACCTGAGGTCTCGTGACAAGTCACTCCGAAGAGTTTCTGTCAGCCACTGATCATGGCCGCCGGCGAAGCAGAACGAACACTGGGTGAGCAGCAGAGGTAGAGGCCATGGCCTCTTGCTACCTTCCTTGCCCACGGTACCCGTGTAAGGAAGGCAGCTCAAAAAAGGAAATTGAATAAACATTGGGCCAGTTACTTTTAGCCTAACCGGTTAAGAGGGTGTTGACGGGAGAGAAAGACTACGTTTATACTCTACCGAGTCAAAATAAAAAGTGGCGGTTAGTCGATAGCGCTGATGTGAGCGGGAGGGTTAACCTACGCCGCTCCCCCCCCTTCCGCTAACTAGCAGTGGGTAGTACACCCTTGCAAAAAGTTTATCGGCTGATTTCAGCTTTTGCCGAAACAATACTCCTCAGTAAAGAGTGGAAGGTTTGTATCTCACACAGGAACAAAAGCTGATTTATTGTACTTAGCATAGGTATACTGCTAACTACAGTACTGTCATTAAAAGAGTTCCGAGATAAATGGTTGCAAATACAATACTGTACAGTACTACCAAGAATACAACAGTCACTTGACTCAATGAAATTAGGTTAGTTATATTCCAAGCCATGGTAATTGAGGATTTCTGAGCCAAATTATTGCAAAACACCTACTACCTGGATTACAACAATCACTAGACTACTATAGAAATCCCACTGCAATAGTCATCTTAACTATCTAGCATAAAATAATCCCACTTTCATGGCAAATTGCCCTCTAAAGACCATTGATTCCTAAAATTACATGACTTCACAGTATAAAAAAGTTCTCTGAGTGAGAAACAATTTGTTATTTTATAAGTGTAGCTGATGACTATAATTAGATATTACAACAAACAAATTACAAAATAAATGTACGTAAATGTTCAATGTAAGGTCAAACACGGTAGAAAATGTACTGCAATCATATTTGTAATGTGAGGGAAGACTAACAATACTGAAAAAAATGCAATATCTTTAGAAAAATTACAGGTAGATCAGTTACATAATGCACATGGTATGCAAACACTTCAAACATACTATAAATTGAGTAAGGGGAAAAAGTAAAAACTGGAAACAGATGTCTACCTATACTGCAGGAATTAACACAAACATACAAAATAATGAAAAAATGGAGAGTAATTAAAACAACCAAGTCATCCCATACACAGGGATAGTGCCATCAGTACACCTCTCTGTGCGCTGCATGCATTATAAAAAGGGACTTACCGGTGTCCCTTTGCCCACTAGCTGCAAACCTTTTGATCGACCATTCTTCCATTCATGTTTTCTTTCTTCCATCTAGCAGACCAACCTCTTTGATTACTACTACTTGGTGCAACTGTCCGGTTTCCCCCAAAGGTACACCATGGCCATGAATAATATCCCCAGACTTGATGCCATGTCATATTGCCCAAATTTTATGTGAATGAAAAAAATTCTGATTTCTTCAGAATAATTCTTTTCTTCCCAATTGCCCCCATAGAACGTTAATGCCTTCGCACAGTGAACTATAGCAATTGTTACTATATAAGGTCTACACTGTTTGCTCAGTCCCTTACTGGAACCACTTTCCAGCCATTTACATTAACGAGGTTTGTTTAGTCCTTTAATGCAACCACTTTCCAGCCATTTACTTTAATGAGGTTCTCATTTCATGTCTTCTATTCTGTTGTCCAACCTCTTACATTTTTCTTAATATTGCAAGTGCTCGAATTCCTTTCCCTGGTTGCACCTCAGCATTGGATGGGCTCCCCAGCCTAAGTATGAAGTCATGCAGCCAAATTCCATAAATTCAAATACAATGTTCAAAATCATTCAGGTAGGAAAACATGACCCAAAACTGAATAATTGCTGTGAGTAAATATCACTAAAGCTGGAAAAACTATTTTACAGTCATACTACTTGGTTGTCCCATATTCTGCTCACAGGCTACTATATTTCTATCAACCTGACCTAATGCCTTTCAATTACCTTTTTAGAATTATTCCTGACTAGCATTGACATAAGGCAAATATATATTTTTATGATCTCAGAGAAACTTTTCTTGAACAGTATATGAATTCCTACATAGAAATAACAAAACAACTGTCTTGAAAACTTCATTGGAAATTTTTCAAAATACTGTAATCATGTCTCAATGAGAGCAAGAGGAATTTTCTTTCTTGTATGACAGGATTAGACGCATGTCGACTTTGAGCAGAGTGATTGTGAGGGTAGTGTTTGTGTAGGTAGTGATCATGGTTGGGGTAACCTTGCTCGTTGGGATCATGTGCATATCTTTGTCGGCAGCAAAGTCCTTGCCTTGTCTTGCCTTGGAACTTTTCTCAACAATGAAAACTTTCAGAGAAAGCTCGGAAGAGAAACCTCATGAAAACGAAGGTACATGCGCGTGTCCCTGGCGATGAACTAGGCATTCGTGCACGTGAGGACTGATGATCCGATCCCTTTCTAGACTCGTGGAACAACTTGAAAACATTCAGATAGTTTGTTTTCTGGGGACTTCTCATGCTTTGGTATTCATGCTTATGGATGATCATTCTTCTTGTCCTTATGTGCCTTCTCTATTTGTGAGGGTCACTCCTGATGAAGCATGTCTCTAATGATCAACCTTCTTTGCGCATAGATTATCCAGAGCATGAACAGCGTCATAGGTCCTAGGTGCCGCTTTCTTTGCCAGCCTGGGTGTTCCAAAATGTGGAGAAACCAATGCGTCCCTGGCCAGGAGAGGAATTAGAGCGTAGTTCATCGTTCTGACCAGTAGTACCTGTAGTAACTCCTTTGTGGGAATTACTACTTCAAGCAAGGGCCTTTGCCCTTGGACCTCATACCTCCATGCTTCCCCTGGAGGTAGGTTTTGCTGCAATGCTCCTCTTTCCACAAAACCATGCAAAGTAACCTGAAGAGTTCTCAAGAAGCTTCTCAGCAGGGAAAAATGTTGCGGGAACAGACGAAGCTGATGGAGAGCAATGACATTTCTTTTCCACCATGGTCAAGGATTTTGCAGGAGACAGGCCAGCAGCAAAATCAAGGGACATGTCCCGGGATACCACTCCAGCACTTTCCTCCACAGGGACAGTAGCAACTGCAGGGCAGGAAGACTTCTATGACCTAGCCACAGTTAACACCACTAGTAGCTCTTCTGCTAATGGGGTGCCATCAATGCCAAGGGTGGGCCATAGCAAACACCCAGGTTCAGGTCCTTGTGAGAGTAATCAACAGTTACATCAGCAGAGTACTTTGGGCGAGAAGCAGGGTGTATTAATTTAATTTTAGGAAAGGTAATACTCCTACCACACTCAAGGGAAGGGTGCAGGACTCCTCCTCCTCCTCTTCTACGATGGCCTCCACCTCAGAGGGAGAAGGAGCCTGAGAGCTTCTAGGGCATTAGTTTGGCCATACCCAAAACCGATTCTGAAGAATCCTTCTTCGACTTCTTCCGTTTCGTCACGAACTCAGCCTACCGCAGCAGAGGCAACTCCCTACATTTAGGACAGAGGGATTCCTATGAACAGGAAATAAACCCCTGCAGCAGCTACAAATTTCATGAAGGTCAAACTCCAGCTTACTCATATGCTGCCAACACTGCCCTTTCCAGGCTTGCAGGGACACAGACCCAACATCACAACAGCAATCCAAACACACAATTGGGAAGAAAATCCAGATTGAATTATAAATTTCAACTAAGCATCAGGAAGTACATGTGTACTCTACAGCAGCCAAAGTCAAGTGAAGGTGAGTGCTACCTGTTGGGTGAGCGGGGCTTCCTTGCCACCCAAAAGATAACTGTATTTACCTCACTAAAACCTTAATGGGCAGTTCCAGCTTTGCTCAAGTCATACTCCTATCAAAGGTTGAAGGTTTGCATTACACAGAGGAACAACTAGCTTTTTGTAAAGGTTCTTCAAGTGAAATGGTGGAGTTATTTGACCCAACCAAGAGATTGGTTGGACATCTTACACAAACCCTGGCCACTAGATCATCCCGGATTTCTTCTTTTTCTTCTTGGAACCACCAGTGTGTGAAGAAGACGACAAAGACGAGGCAGAGGACTAAGAGCGCACACTCTTCTTTGAGGTCGAGGTCTTTGGGAACAAAGACAATGATCCTATGGAGAAAGAGGCCACAGGTGTCTCCATAGGTGTAGCAGGAGATAGGATAGTCACAGTAGGGAAGCTTTAGAGGTCCTGGTGGTGGTCACATTTGGTAGGTTTCCTGCTGACAGAACAGAGTATCAGCAATGACCAAGGCAGGCCACATCTTCATGTCTACATTGTCCTCGATCTGTACACCCACAGGAAACCCTAGAAGAAAAGGTGGAGAAGTATTACTTTAACAAGGGATGGCATTACTTCCGCATTCCCTGAAGATTACCCCCAGGAGGAGCCATGGTCTCTTCACCTGCCTCATACACTTCCCCAATTGATCCTGCCCTAAAGAAATCAAAGGAAGACACAGCAGGTTGTGAAACAATGGAAGAAATGAAGGTGCTATATAGTTTCTTCTGTATCAGTTTTGGAGTAGCCAACGATGATTCTGAAGTGTCCTTTGCAAACTCTATCCACTGAAGTGGAGACCACAAACTTTATTTGTCACAAGGGGATGACTGCAAAATCTACACAGGTGGGGATCAATGGCAAGCTTAGAATATAACCTGCAACACTTTTTGCCAGGTTTACCTGGACACAACAGCTAGTGTGCACATTAGGGGACATCCAAATATTTTGGAAAGAGAAAGGCAAAGATTTTTACTACAATAAACCTCATGAAGAAAATAAGAGTGCATGTTGTATTCAAAGGTAAATTGGACAATTCTGATGGAAATACTGTGCAGACCATATTTTTCAAATAATGATTCTTTTAAAATTATGGGAGTTATGACTGAAAACTACATTTCAAATGGGAAACAAACACAAGGGCAACAACTAACCTAAATTTCCCCACCTAATCTAACCTTACCTACGGGGACCTCATTTGACATTGTATTCTTAGCATATCCTAATACTAAGCTGCAAACCCATTTGCTTACCAAATAACTTTACCCATGAAACTGGAGTTTTCAAATGTATTTTCCAACCGGAACTATAATATTACCCCCACTTAACCCATCCATAAAACTAAAAAAAAAGTACTTAGGACGATTAATTGTATTAAAATATTTTATTAGGGTGCAGTAAGTAAAACCAGAGAAAGCAAAACACTAATGCTGTATAGGTAAAATTTGAGACAGCAAAGGTATTTATATGATGCTTGTACCGGAAGTGAAAAGGGTTAATATATGATACCATAAGGGTCCCGGATGTTGTTCTACAACTTCCCAGGCTTCCCTTCAGTCTGAGTTAAACCACCATCACATAAAGACGTCTCCAAGAGGGAACTTAAGGGAAGTACAATCTATTTAAAAATTTAGTGTAATTTCATCTGTCAGCAATTAATTAGGATGGAAACGCTCTCCGTTCAGTGTATAGCTATTGTTACTCATGCGAAAGTAAATAATAAGCCGCGGGGATCGCGAGCACAGGCTCAACATTACTGCTTGTCAGTACATACGATGATACGGAGAATATTTTTGCAAGCAAAGCAAGCGCACTTTGGAGCAAAAACCATTAGAGATGTGAAGTGAATCCTAAATGAATATGATACTAATAATTTTCAGCAACTTACATGAACCATATATTTCTCCAACTGGTTATGTAGCGTTTACTTTGCATTTCTGACCATTCTTATTGCTGCAAATCACACACTTTTTTTTTTTTTTTATTTATTTCCCCACCCAAAAACCCCGGTTTCCCACTGGGGTCCCCCATAATTTTCTTTATTAAGGGGGTCCAAAAACTCATGAACAGGTGGTCTGCCGCAATAATCATGGTCAGAAATATATAGAACACAAGATAGCGAGTGGGAAAAATATATGGTTTACGTATTTGTCTAAAAATTAAAGGGTCAGATATTTACCGTGAAAAGTGCTAGTCTTGTTGACTATTAAAGAAAGTTTTATTTCAATTCGTACGGGAAAAAATTATATATATATATATATATATATATATATATATATATATATATATATATATATATATATATATATATATATATATATATATATATATATATATATATACACACACACACACACACATAAATAAATCGCTACCTTAGAACATAAGTTGAGACTGCGGTGTCCCTGGCCAGTAATCTAGGGTACGGTAGGATATTCAGGGTTTCAATTTATATCTAGAACAAACTTTAAACAGTAAACTTATAGATACATCCGTAACTATTATAAAAAAAAAAACTTTAAACTGCCAAAATATCGTTCAAGCATGCATAACAAACGTCCTTGTAGGGTCTATTTCTAAAATGTTCATGACATACATACCTTTACAACATATATATTTACTGCATAAAATTAATTACCTGTCAAATTAAGTAAACACCAAAACATTAAATAATCTGCACCTTTTTAAAAACGGTCCACACCGTTAACAAACGATTGAGACACTCGTTCCCGTCGCAAATGAATAGTTTCAGAAATATATATACATCTATATCCTCCAATAATGGGGGACCCCCAGTGGGAACTCGGGGTTTTGGGTGGGGAAAACATACTGGGGAATCGATATATAAACGTAAAACAAGCCTTTTCTTCTCTATACATTACCTTCTTGACATTATAATAACCGGAGGAAAATACAAAACAGTATATCTGGATAAACTTTGGAGGCGTCGTTACAAAGATTGTGTCATGTAAAAATACAGTAACCAGTGCTGCCAACGTCCGATGTAGATCAAATGTTATTTTGTGACCTGTCATACTACTAGGCTAGGTTAGGTGGGTTTGTTAGGTTCTGTGCCCTTTTTGTACTTTTTATATATTGAGTAAAACTTACATGGAGAAATTATTTAAAATACATATAGAAATATCTATCATTACTATCTTTAGTAATGTCAGCGTGCCATTGGTAACTTTGTGTACCATACGTCAACGTTGGTAACTGTGTATTATTGGTAACGTTGCTAATGTTATCGTTCTTTCGTAAGAGAAGTGACACCGTGCAACTCAAAGTTATCCGAATTGGTTGATCTGTTTGTTTCCGATTGAAATGAACATCAAATTCGGTTAATTCACGTTATTTACTATAGAAAAACAATTATATATCGTTTCCCCAGTATGTTTTCCCCACCCAAAACCCCGAGTTCCCACTGGGGGTCCCCCATTATCGTAGGATATAGATCATAGATGTATATATATTTCTGAAACTATTCATTTGCGACGGAAACGAGTGTCATTTTTGAAGAGAACGTAATTTTTTCTATAAGAAACAGTAGTTTTTTTTCCCTAGGTTACATTGCCCTGTAATTCACTACAAAAATACCGAAAACAGTTCTACATCCATTAGTATTCAGCACCTGGAAATGACAACTGACAAGTCACAAATCAGCTGTGAAATGTAAACAAATATGAACTGTTCATCTCATACTATTTCAATTGCACGAAAATTGTGTTTAGTAAAATTCTGCATGACCTATTTAAGAAACAGAATTTAACAAACACAAAATTGAAAGCAATATCCAAGATTGACGAAAAGAGTGAGAAAAGGGACAAGGTTATATATATATATATATATATATATATATATATATATATATATATATATATATATATATATATATATATATATATATATATATATATATATATATATATATATATATATATATATATATATATATATATATATATATATATATATATATATATATATATATATATATATATATATATATATATATATATATATATATATATATGCCTAGGTTTGTTAACATTTTTAACACTTTTTGTTAACACTTAATGACTTGTTCTAGGTTTAAAAATTAGTTCTTGCAGCAGCACTTGAAATGTTAGAGAAACGTAACAAGCTTGATATTGGAAATAAACAACGTAAATGGATATAGATTAGGATATTACTAGTAATACTCATCAAAAAGTGATTGGAAGTAGGCCTACACATGTGATGGGCATTGCCAATTTCTAGTGTGGTTAATAATGTGAGTTGACCATTAATACCGTACATTATTGGGTCTTCGTCTCGGTTATAGTTCTAATGTTTTTTTGATCCGGCGTATATCGCCGTGATCGAAAAATTAACATTAGCTATATCACTGCTCCTATGTTCTGGAAAGTGATAGGCCTACACGTTAAGCTGTGCTCACAAGCCCCGTGGGTCATTATTCCGGGATTATTCTTTTTTTTTTTCACTTTCCCATGAGTAACAATAGCTATATGGGTACTACCTGCAAACCATTTTAATAAGAAAATTGCATTTATTGATATCCTCTACGTCCCTTTACACTATCCAGCAAAATAAATTCCAATGCACATATATAGTGGGGACAATTCTAATAGCTTACGTAGGCTACTTAAGACAGACAGTAAGTGTTTTTACAGGAGACGAGACCAAAATTAAAAGAAGGATAATCATGGGGGTGAAGAGCATTAGATAAACAAATGAGATTATAAAATGCAAAATGTCACTTTCTCTAAAAAGAAAAGTATTTATTGAGATAGTCCTACTAGCATTAACTGATGCATCAGAAACTTGGAGCCTTAGAATATAAGCTATATAACAGCTCGATGAGCTATGAAAATAATAATTGGAATAACACTTAAGAGACAGAAAAGGAGCAACATAGATACGAGATAAAACTACAGTAGAGGATATTCTAATAAACTGAAAGAAAAAGAAATGGACATGAGGAGGGCAAACAATGAGAATGACAGACAATAGACGGACATTAGGAATAGCAGAATGTGGCGCTAGAGATTGTAAAAGAAAGACAGAAAGGAAGAGAAGATGATGGAACGACGAAATAAGGAATTTTGTGGGTGTGGGCTGACACATAGACCATAAACAGACGCAAGTGGTGGGACATACCTGAGGATAGAATATATTTGTCACCTTATGACTAAATATTTTCATTCTTCAGTAAATATTTCTTAATTCACATCGTAAAAATATATAAGCTATAGAAGATAATATACCCATAAAAAATAATTCATAAAATTTGCTAAAATTCTTTCATAGAAAGATTTTTAATTTTGGTATGTCTGTTAAATATACCATAGTATCCCTTAAAGAAGGTTTTCTTTATTACAGGAATGTGTAGAGTTTTCTTTATCTAAATCCTGCTGACAGAGCGATTGGGGTCGTTCATGAAGCAATTATTGGCTGTATAAAACAACTTGCTTACATACTTCACTTGCATATATGAATTGGATATTACACTGTGTTTGTAAAAATGTTTAAAGCATTTATATCCCAACTAATTGATTGGGGGACTAAGTAAAGATTTCACTAAAATAAGAAGAAAAAAATAACAACGATAGAATGTAGGGTATGGTGGAGGTCTATGATTGGCTGAAGTGGATTTTCGTCCTTTTAGGGAATTTGTCAACAAATCTGGCGTTTGGGTACCTTACTTACTTGTTTACTTGTTTTGGGTTTAAATCCAACCCTCCACTGAAGTCGAGTGAACTACTTCTCGGGCGGGTCCATATTAATCATCTAACGAAACATTTTCATTATAACTTATACAATTCTTTGATTGTAGTATCTTCCAAATCATATGATCTTGTGAAAAGTAATGTCTTTAGTTTCTTCTTAAATTCAATTGCTCCCTTTAGGTCCTTCATTTCAGTTGGCAGTTTATTATAGTGTCTAGGCGCACTGTAGCTAAAAGCCCTTTCACCAAATTTACTATTTGTTCTTGGTTCAGATAGCCTATGTTTGTCACTCATGTGTCTTGTGTTAACATTTGTTCCTAGTTCTAGTTTATTCAGGCATTCTTTTAGATATTTTGGTTCATTTTGGTTCAGTATCTTAAACGTTAGTAAGAGTAGCTTGTATTCAATTCTCGCTTTTACCGGTAGCCAGTGTAACTTAATTAGTGCAGGGGTAATTCTTTCCCTATTGTGTTGTCCTTTTATTAATCTGGCGGCTCTGTTTTGTACTCTCTGAATTTTCTTCAGCTGATAATTTGGTAAGCCATAGAACAATGAGTTGCAGTAATCAATTCTTGAAAATATGTGGTGATAAATGAGTATGGCAATAGATTTTTCATCTAAGTATTTACTAATAAATGCTATGTTTCTAATATGATAGTTACAATTTCTTACCATGTTATTTATATGT
>NC_090725.1:278474971-278602321 GCF_036898095.1 Palaemon carinicauda
CAGCAAAAATATTTGGACTTGGTTAAAGGGACTTATAAAGGTTGTGCTTCTGCAGAGTTTTAACCCTAAAAAACTTAGTGGCGATACCATATCAATTATAATGTTAGTCTAACGAGACGTACAAATTTATCAGGGTGCACCTTATGGGATACTCAATGAATTGAACCTTCACATTTGACAGTGTGGAACAAAACTAATCAAAAGTGTTCGTATCCAAGCATTGGTTTAAACAAGTGTGGAAGGTAGACTGTGACACATTACGATAATGTCATTCTTTATTTGAAATTACTGTTAAGAAAACCAAGTCAAAAGTATATCTTTGCTAATTCATGGTTGTGTTTCTAGGTAACTTAGAGACAATCTTGATTATGTTGTCCATCTGGAAATAATCGTTTTCCTATAATATTAGTCATGATGAATTGTATTAATTTTAAGCAATGCATTTTTCTGACGCAGAATCTGGTGGTTAGATGTCTCGCTCGTATCGGTAACTTTAAATGGCCTCTCGTATAGTTTGGACTGGTTGGAAAATTGCGGTAGGTTAGATCGAATTTCTTTAGGAATTCATATTGGTTTGTGTATAGTTATTGGGCGGATAACATATGACCTACACCAGGTGAAGGTGAGGTCACGCTCTGGTGCTTAATTAGAATTCATGTTCTTAAGTACCTAAATTCATGCCACAGTTTAGTAATTTCTTTCCATTACCATCTAATTAAAAGTAAGAAAGGCGACTTATTTCAACTTTTGTAAATTTCTCTATCTTGCCCTTTTATATGAGAGCAAACTGCCGTCAAATGTATCAAAGAAATGTGATTTGCCATACCCTTGTTAAAGTGAGCTCAATTGTAGTAACATTGTTTACTGATTCAGATCATAAGTGACACAAAATCAGAGTTGATTACTAAGGGGTATAAAGCTTAGAGAAATCACTGGAGTGAATTAAATTTTGACTGCTGTTGAAAGTCATGGGAAATAATGTATCGGGGGGGGGGGGGGGGGATGGTATTAATGAATAGTATTACTGTACTCATATGATAAGAAAAAAATTATAAGGAATAAAGGAAGTAGAGATGACGGAGAAATTAGTAAACAAATCTATTAGACGTCTTGAACTTCATCAAAACTTCATCCAATTATTCAATCTGTTTCGAAAGAGAATCAATTCTAGATTCTAATTCCAACGACTCGACTCTTCATAAAATCGTTTACTTGAAGGTCAACGATCCTGGGCATTTGTTTAAAGACTTAGTTATTTTACACAACACGCACTTTAGTAGGGTGTAAATGGCGGAGTAGAGATGTATCATAGTTTTCATAGTTGCAATAATAGTTTTAAATTTTTATTTAGTATATTTTACTGATTAGCCATATAAGATCAAACTATCTTTTCCCAACTGACATATAGTGGTTTTCTTTGTAATGATCAGAAATATCTAGTTTATCCTAATGCTTTATACATTGTCTATTCAAAAATTGAATTTATGACGAAAGCAAAATTGAAGTAGTTTCTAATTGTACATAGTCGATATTTTCATTAGGCTTTAAGGGAAATGGGTTACTTGGAAGAGGAAAAAATTATGGGAGAAGAAATGGGTATTTGGACGTTATTATTTTTGCTGATTATAAAAAAAAATTAGTTTCAGTTAATGAACATTTTTGAAGAAGGGAGTATTTGCATGGTTATTGTAGATGTTAACGATGTCCCCCTTTCCCAGCCCCTACCCCGCAGAGCCACCAAGCCCCGTAGTGTTCCCCTACCCCTAAAGATCTCATAATATTTTCTTTTAAAAATTTAAACAAAGTGATTAGCTTCATGGAATAACATGCGTTATCAAATAAATGTGTTGCACTACTATACTAGATTTTGCAGAATTTTTAAACCCAGTGAAATAAAAGCAATGACCACGGATGCTTTACGATATGAAACGTCCCTGCCTGGTGACCAACTGCACTGGGGTTCGAGACTTTGTCATGTTCTATGGTTTCTTGTAGTGTCTGCAACCTCATCATTCGAGTAAGCTAAGGAGGGGTGGTCTAGGGGTTTAGGAGAATCCATAGCCTTTACCTGGCCCTTCCTGAACATAGCTTGTTCGCTGATCACATAACTCTCAGTGGGTCCCGATCATTAGTTTATTTGCTCTATTTGACCACGTAGGTATAATGCTGATAATAATTATAATAACTTTTTTGGGCTCAAGCCATGGCGTCCTGATGGAAGGTTCCTTTTTGGTAGCTTCCTTGGGTAAATAACTACTAAGATATTCCCAGAGAATTTAACCTCAGGTTATCACAGAATTCTAACTTCTGGAGCGAGTATCCTAAAGGTTTCCCTTTAAGACATCGTATATCAACAGGGGACGCATGTATTACGCGCCACATAGCTATCTACACCCCGAACAGAGATAATGCTTCGGTGTGTAAAGGCAGAGAATAGCTGGGAGCCGTTCCATAGCTAATCTCATCCGTGGCTACTTTTGGTACTCGAGACGTAAACAAACGGGCGCCATTGCTTAAATGACGTCACGTCCGTCTTCATCCTTTGTACAGTAGCTCGCCTTACTTAGACGGATTTTCCCTGTGCTATCTTTATCGCCTTGCATCTTTATTATGTCGCTACCTTCGGCCTCGCCTTCTTCTGGAAAGTTGAGTACAAGGTTCCAGTATTGTTTAGTTAAGCTCTGACCGTAAAGTAAATATTACTTTTCGAGATATTTGTTGTTTTGTGGCAGAGCTGTGCCTCTACCGGACCCGCCATTTTATGGCGTCGTTGTTGTTCTGCATGCCTTATTTAGTTAGCCACAACAACGCTTCCGGCCTCATTTACTAATCGACAACATTAGTTTATTTAGTCTTCATAGCTAGGAACTTTTATATCGTGTTTTGACGCTTTTTTATCGGTCATCGATTGACCTCATACCAGTTGGCTACTACAGTATAGCCCCCAGGCCAGAGTGCCTATATATCAGTGTTCATGCATGATTTTATTAGTGATCCTAGGCTAACTTATGAAGATAGTGGCATTATTTTACAATACTATTGACTGTGATGCAAGTGTTTTCGCCTTCAGGGACCATATAGGGGATAGGTTAGTTAGTGTGCCTTCCTAACCTAACCTACATGTAGGACCCCTATATGCTTCCTTCATCCCCCTGCCCTTGGCATTCCCTCTGCATAGCCTTGCTTCCCTTACCATGTAAAGGGATCAAGCTCTTACCAGAGTATATTATCGCCTCTCAGTCCTCCCTAAGGGAATGAACCCCCCTTAGGGTTGCGCCTGAGAGTGAGGAACGGCTAGCCTTTCCTCTATGGCTAGGACTAAGTCTACGACTGTCCTGCGATAGCGATATGTCTTCTATCCTTCCTAGTTCAGGGCGTTCAGCCCTGCTCTAGGTTAGGTTTTGGAAGGGTAATTCTGTTCCTTGCTGAAACTGTACCCATGCACCGTTTTAGTCAGGCTGCCTTACCTTAGGTTAGGGAGTGTCCTCCCTTCCTTAGTGGCCGCTCTGGTACAGAACCCCTTTCATGGAAGACTCTTCTCTTCTTCCCTCCCCACCTATCGCTTGTATAGCCTAGCCTATACTTAGGTTTGTCTATACCCATCAGTCCCCTGTCCTACAACTCCTCCTTAGGGTGGAGTGATAGGGCTACCTTGAGCTTCTGTGTGCAGTCCGCTCTGGTACATATACCCTTCATAGTGTCCTATGGGGTTAGCCACTGGATGTGTTCTGTATACAGGGGTCTCCCCCTCTTTGGGTGTCCCCTAGCCCTCCCTTGGGCTACCCTAGCTCCCGGTCCTCTGCGGCCCCTGCTTCTGGGTGATAGAGCCAGCCTCTATCATGGGTACACCCTCTCAGGGGTGGATGTCTGGGAGTCCATGGCTGGACTTCTTACATCCCTCCCTCTGTCTCTTTCACTATCCGGGTGCCGGTCCCTTGCCGCCTCCACTGTCGGCGATACCCACCTCCTACCTTGGTGACTCTCCCCATACCCCCATGGCCGCCAGCCCCCCGTGTGCCGGGGGACTGCCGACTGCCGCCGGCTTCCAGCCGATGGCTCTCCACTTTCCTCATAGCTTCGCCGTCCGCCTGCCGGTCGGACACCGGAGTGCCGGCATCCACTGCCGGCAACCTGGTTCTGCTATAACCATCCTTGTTCCTGTCACCAATCTGGCATCCTCCGGCTGCCGGAGCCGCTGCTCCCTCTGCCGGCGTGCCGTCGTTGTGCCGGAGGCCGCCACCCTGGTATTACTCTTGACTTATATTGTCTGTCTTAATGCCAGAAACTCTTCTACTAGCTATCATCTGAGTACTGATAGCCCTACACTGCAAACAGATGGCCTGTTTACGTTATTGGATCAGTTCCTTGGTACTGTTCTATTGGTAATCATGCTGTCCTTTTGCATTCTTCAGATTTCCAGCATGCTGCGTGTATCTTAGCGCGGCTGGTTGCCGGAAGCAGTTACCCTCGGGGATCCTTTAGCCCCCTAATTTGGGACTGAGTGGCCTCGGTCCCAAACTTATCCTTGGCAATCTCCATGGAATTCCATTGCCCTATGGACTTCTGCGGAATACTATCCTGTGCCTTCGGCCATCTCGGATTATCCAAGGATAAAGCTTGCGGTAGCCAGCCGGGCGGGATGCACGGAGTATGTTTCTTTACTATCTCAACCTCTGTGCATCACACCCTTTATCAAGTTAAAATTAATGATTAATATTAACTTAGCTTGAGCCATTCTTATGACTCCCCCCATACTCATTTTCTCTTTCTTCCACAGGAGGAGCAGATGAAGTGTGACTTCGACTTCTGCGCTGTGAAACGCCCGCACTTCTACGGGCATACGGCTTGCAGGACTCACGCCCCTTGTGCTAACAAGAAAGGGGATTTGAAATTCTGGGACCCGCTGAACTGTACGGTCTGCCAGGCTCACATAGCTGATGCCTTCCATAACCCTCCCTCAGCGGAGGTCAGGGACATTTCTCGGGAGAAGCTACGCAAATGGGTGCGTGGCTTCCAGAAGAATGCCACCGGACCGTACCTGGCCACTGAAGAATTGAGGTCACTTCTGTTCCCAAAGGCCTCCCCTGATTCTGTGGTGCCCAAGGATTTGATCCCCACTGTCCAAATTACGGTGGAACCTGATGTAGTCATGGCCCAGTCCATGCACGAGTGCCGCCTAGATTCCGATGATGATGAACACATGTCGGATGTCTCGGAGGGTACGGAGAAGACCCTTATGGCTCAAGGAGCTGAAGATGATGAAGACCAGGTGGAACACACCGAGTCGGAGCAAGAGGTCGCTCCTCCTTCCATCACCGCCCCTACTCCTACACCGACGGAAGAGTGTCTCCCGTCTACCTCCACGACCCCGGAACCCTTACCATCCACCCAAGAGATGCTCCGGATGATTAAAGCCATCATGGACGACAGGCTGAAGGAGAATCAGGAGTTCATCAGGTCCATGATAGGATCCAAAGAACCGATGAAGATCTCGGTTAAGGATCTCCCCGCTTGCTCTCATGCCAACCCATGGAGGTATGCTGAGCATATGGTGATAGCGACCGGCAGAATCTTCGTCAGTGACAAGATCGGCTCGGTCCCCCTGGAAGACGTGGAGTTCTTCCCAAATTTTGAGGCCTACCCGGACTGTTACGTCCGACTTCGCTCTGAACCTGCCTCTAAAGAAGAGACCGAACCGAAAGAGGAGATAGTGTTCGATCTCGCGAAGGCCCAGGCTATGCTAGCCAACACGTTTAAAAGTAGGGGTTTTACCTGCTCTAAGCTTCCGGCCCTGGGCAAGAAGCACCCTACCTACGTTGCACCCGAGGATGCAGTCCTTCCATTCATGGAAAAGGCCTTCGCTGCGTGCCTCAAGGCTGTGGAAGAGGGAAAAGCCTGTCCTGCACTGGAGGAGTGCAGACCCTTCTCCATAGTCACTCCCCCCGACGCTCGACACTGGAAGGACATCCAGCATAATTTCGTGGTGGGAAAGCTAGATCCTGACGTCGCCGGACGTCAGTTTAATGAAGACCTCCCGAAACTCAACGATCACCTCCTTCGTCGGGAACAAGATACGAAGGAGAGGCTCGCAGCATCCATGTCCCACCAGGTCCAACTGGACATCATGGCCTGTGACACCAGAGTACCAGACCACTACATGGTACTTGCCAAATCCCACATGGCAACCCTGGTGAAGGACATGTACCACTTCATGAAGGCTCGGAGAGCCTGTCGTGAATTCGTGTTCGCAGGTGCCACTGTGAAACATGAACCCCGGAGGCTGATTTCCTCCAACATCAGGGGCAAACACTTCTTTCCTTCTGACCTTGTGAAGGAGATCACCGACAAAGCCGCCACGGAGAATAGGAACCTTCTCCACAAGTGGGGCATGCCAAAGAAGAGGAAATCCTCTCAGGACGACGGACCTCAACCTAAGAGGAAATCTTCCAAACAGAAACCCCAGCAACGTCAACCAAGACGTCAGTTTCCAAGACCCGCTACCTCCCAAGTGGCAGCTCAGCCACAGCAGACCTTTCAACTGGTCACCCAACCGGTATTGTCACAGTCACCGGTTTTCACCCCTGCTTTCGAGCAACAGACGACTACCTTTCGTCCCAAAGGTAGAGGCTCAAGCAGAGGTGCAGGCAGAGACGCGTCTCGCCGTCCCTCCAGAGGCAGAGGAGGAAAGGGAGCTAGCGGCCGAGGCAGCAAGCCCTCGGGACACCAGAAGCAATGAAGTGCTTCCGGTGGGAGGAAGACTCCGCCAATTCCAGGATCGTTGGACCTTCGATCCCTGGGCACACAGCTTCGTCAAGAAGGGTCTAGGCTGGAGTTGGACTCAACCACCCCCAACATTCCAGCAATTCTTCCAACAATCAACCCCCCTTCTGGAAGAATATGTCCTAGATCTCTTGAACAAGAAGGTGATAAGGAAGGTAAAGTCCACCAGGTTCCAAGGGAGACTGTTTTGTGTCCCCAAGAAAGACTCCGACAAACTCAGAGTCATTCTGGACTTATCCCCCCTCAACAAGTTCATAGCGAACGACAAGTTCAAGATGCTGACTCTTCAACAGATAAGGACCCTTCTGCCTCGAGGTTCTTACACGGTCTCCATAGACCTGGCGGATGCCTACTGGCACATTCCGATGAACCATCACGCTTCCTCCTACCTAGGATTTCGACTCCAAAGGAAAAGCTACGCCTTCAGGGCCATGCCCTTCGGCCTCAATGTGGCCCCTCGGATCTTCACAAAGCTGGCGGACGCCATAGTACAACAGCTCCGCCTCCGAGACGTCCAGGTGATGGCCTACCTCGACGATTGGCTAGTTTGGGCTCCATCGCCCGAGGATTGTGTAAAATCCTGCAGCAAAGTCACCCAGTACCTAGAACACCTGGGATTCAAGATAAACGAGAAGAAATCTCGCCTCTCTCCAGCTCAGAAGTTCCAGTGGTTAGGAATCCAATGGAACCTTCAGTCACACCGCCTTTCCATTCCCCAGAAGAAAAGGAAGGAAATAGCAGGGTCTGTCAAGCGACTACTGAAATCCAAACGGATCTCAAGACGCCAGCAGGAACGAGTTCTAGGCTCTCTACAGTTCGCCTCAGTAACAAACCCAGTGCTTCGTGCACAGCTAAAGGATGCCGCGGGAGTCTGGAGACGTTCTGCATCCATCGCTCGAAGAGACCTCAAGAGACGGCTCCCAAACAGACTTCGACTTCTCCTCAAGCCGTGGTCGGAAGCAAAGGCCCTGAAAAGGTCCATTCCTCTTCAACACCCACCTCCATCACTCAACATCCACACGGACGCTTCGCTGGAGGGTTGGGGAGGTCACTCCCACCAAAAACAGGCTCAAGGCACATGGTCTCCCCTGTTCAAGACGTTCCACATCAACATCTTGGAGGCCATGGCGGTCCTTCTAACTCTGAAGAAACTCTCCCCGCCTCCCTCGATCCATATTCGTCTAACCCTAGACAACTTGGTGGTAGTTCGTTGTCTCAATCGCCAAGGCTCAAGATCGCCCCAGATAAATCAGGTGCTTCTCCCAATCTTCCGTCTGGCAGAGAAGAAGAAATGGCACCTGTCTGCAGTTCACCTACAAGGATTCCGCAACGTGACAGCGGATGCTCTATCTCGGACAAACCCGATAGAGTCGGAATGGTCTCTAGACGCAAGATCATTCTCCTTCATCTCTCACCAAGTCCCAGAACTTCAGATAGATCTCTTCGCAACGAGCGACAACAATCAACTTCCTCAGTATGTGGCCCCGTACGAGGACCCCAAGGCAGAAGCAGTGGATGCCATGTCACTGGACTGGAACAGATGGTCCTAGATCTACCTGTTCCCTCCCACCAACCTTCTGCTGAAAGTCCTCTCCAAGCTGAGAACCTTCAAAGGGACAGCGGCCCTAGTGGCTCCCAAGTGGCCCCGGAGCAACTGGTACCCCCTGGTCCTGGAGCTGCAGCCCAAGCTGATCCCTCTCCCGGGCCCAGTTCTCTCCCAACAAGTACAGAAGTCGACTGTCTTCGCTTCATCATCGAAAATCAAGGACCTTCATCTCATGATTTTCTCTCCCTAGCCGCAAAGAAGAGGTTTGTGATCTCGAAGAAAAGTCTAGACTTCCTCGAGGAATACAAGACCGAATCCACAAGACGGCAATACGAATCATCTTGGAGAAAATGGGTCTCCTTCGTCAAGACAAAAAATCCTAAGGAAATCACAATTGATTTCTGCATGTCCTTCTTCATTCACCTTCATGGACAGGGATTAGCAGCCAATACGATTTCAACTTGCAAATCGGCCTTGACTAGACCAATATTGTATGCCTTCCAAATTGATCTGTCCAGCGACATCTTCAATAAACTGCCGAAAGCATGCGCTCGTCTACACCCAGCACCCCCACCGAAACCGATCTCCTGGTCATTGGACAAGGTGCTCCATTTCGCCTCCAACTTGGATAATGATTCATGCCCTCTCAAGGATCTGACTCAGAAAGTTATATTTCTCTTTGCTCCTGCCTCAGGAGCCCGAGTCAGCGAAATAGTGGCATTATCAAGAGAAGAGGGTCATATCCTGTTTACTGATTCAGGAGACATTACCCTCTCCCCGGATCCGACGTTTCTCGCCAAAAATGAATTACCCACCAAAAGATGGGGCCCCTGGAGAATATGCCCCCTGAAGGAAGATGCCTCTTTATGCCCAGTAGAGAGCCTCAAGGTCTATCTTCGCAGAACTTCGAACTTTGGTGGAGGCCAACTCTTCAAAGGAGAAACATCGGGCAGCGACCTGTCACTGAAACAATTAAGAGCGAAAATCACCTACTTCATTCGCAGAGCGGATCCCGACAGTACACCCGCCGGTCACGATCCTAAGAAAGTTGCATCGTCTCTGAATTTCTTTCAGAGTATGGACTTCGAAAGCCTTAAAAGCTTCACAGGCTGGAAGTCCTCGCATGTTTTCTTCAAACATTATGCGAAACAAGTGCACGAAGTCAATTATTTTGTGGTAGCCGCAGGTAGTGTTATGAAAACTGCACCTAACTCTGCATAGAACAGTGAGTTACTTGGGACTCTAACTCTTCGGGTGCCTATGTTGACCCTCGAGCGATACATAGTGATGTCGAAAACACTTAGTGCTTTCTTATAACTGTTCTTATCCCAGGTGAAATGTCATAGTTGTCACACAAGTGCCGCATGCCTTGAGCATGATGTGTTTTAATTAAAGACTAACGTTCCTCGAGAACGAGTGCCTACTAATAAATTTGAAATTCCCTTTCAGATTCAAGAGCAAGTCTTTATTACTATGTACATTATAATTACTGTAAATTAACTTTACTTATTGCTGCAATTCATTTAATTTCTGCAACTGTGAAATAAAATTTCTATTTTATTACTTGTGCGTCTCAATCTGCTCCTACTTACTATGAAATACATGCCTGTCATAGTTTTATTATCCCCTTTCCTTATGGTTCATGGAGATTTTAAGGTCCTAACCCTTAATTTATATTCACTCTTACAACGTAATATTCCAATACGAATACTTACTCTTCATACCCTGGAGACGAAACCAACCTTCTCAGCACACAGTGTCCAACCACCACTTGTCTGCCTTCCAGAATGTTCCGATACGAATGCCAACCATTCAGTCTCGTCTCCAAGTTCTTCAGGTTCTTCTAACAGGGTGAATAGCCCTTCAATAACCACTTTGACGTCGGCATGGCCCGTGGGAACTTCACTGCCAAGGGGGGCAGGAAGATTCTTCCCTACGGTTCTTTATTAAGATTACTATGCTATTTTGTTCAAAGCCCTTGGCACTTGCTAATAGGGGAAAATCTACCACGATACATTGATTCTCTGGTATTCTTCCATCAGGACGCCATGGCTTGAGCCCAAAAAACGGATTTTGAGCGAAGCGAAAAATCTATTTTTGGGTGAGATAGCCATGGCGTCCTGATGGACCCTCCCTGCTACTTCGTCCAGATTTTAGGTCCCACCCTGCTCTGCTGTATCATGGTGATCGGCAAGCAACTGGCTTCAGGATGAAGACGGACGTGACGTCATTTAAGCAATGGCGCCCGTTTGTTTACGTCTCGAGTACCAAAAGTAGCCACGGATGAGATTAGCTATGGAACGGCTCCCAGCTATTCTCCGCCTTTACACACCGAAGCATTATCTCTGTTCGGGGTGTAGATAGCTATGTGGCGCGTTAATACATGCGTCCCCTGTTGATATACGATGTCTTAAAGGGAAACCTTTAGGATACTCGCTCCAGAAGTTAGAATTCTGTGATAACCTGTGGTTAAATTCTCTGGGAATATCTTAGTAGTTATTTACCCAAGGAAGCTACCAAAAAGTAACCTTCCATCAGGACGCCATGGCTATCTCACCCAAAAATAGATTTTTCGCTTCGCTCAAAATCCGTTTATTCCACAAAACAATGGGTATTGTGTTACATAGAGAATTTATTTACATTAAAATGTTCTTACATAGTAATGGGGAGGTAGTTTAGTGCATCTTCATATGGTGCACTGTAAGCATTATTAAAGAGCTTGTACAGCGTCACTTTGGTGATCGCCAAACTGGGGTTCGAGTCCCGCTCAAACTCGTTAGTTCCTTTGGTCGCTGCAACCTCATCCTTGTGAGCTAAAGAATGGGGGGTTGGGGGAGCATATAGGTATATCTGCCGAGTCATCAGCAGCCATTGCCTGGCCCTCCTTGGTCCTAGCTTGGGTGGAGAGGGGGTTTGGGCGTAGATCATATATATGGTAAGTCTCTATGGCATTGTCCAGCTTGATAGGGCAATGTCACTGTCCCTTGTCTCTGCCATTCATGCGCGGCCTTTAAACCTTAAACTACCTCCATTCTCACTTTTAATTTTCTATCTTCGTTTAACTTTTACGATGTAATAAGCACACGTAGATTCTGAATGGCTCTCCTGGCCCAAGCACCGGTCCATAAGTTCCATATTGTATGAATAAGATATCTAAGTCAGAGAGAGAGAGAGAGAGAGAGAGAGAGAGAGAGAGAGAGAGAGAGAGAGAGAGAGAGAGAGAGAGAGAGAGAGTCGAATTCAACTCTGTCCTTTTATTGGGTTAGTCTCTCGTATCATGTAATTTGTATCTCGTTGCAGAGGTGTTTTTGCAAGTTGATGTGGGGAACCAATGTGTTTTTTAATAACTTTTCTTTGCTAAACCAAAGCAGTAATGTTTTTTGTTTATTTAGTGTATATTTTAGAGTAGATTATAATTAGCGAACATCCATATTACGTTAGAAATTATTCCTGTTTTTAGAATTTTAAACCCGGCTTTTTATTATCTTTCCTTCTCCAAATATTTAAAATTAGTGTCAATACCTCTCCCATGCTAGTTTTATTTTGCCTTAATTGCGTTTTCATTTGTATTTTTTCACACATTTGATCGTAAAACGTAACATTTGATTAAATATTTTTTGTAACTTCCTGTATATATCTCCATTTCAACGTATTAATTGATAATTTGTTAAGTATGGCCTTTTAAACATGATTTTATGTATTCAGTTTATGCTTACAATATCATAAATATTATCAAATGTTTATCTTTTCATCCACCCCATAGTTGTTGACTTTAATCTGACTATTCCAGCTTAAGGATATTTAAAAAATCTTATCCCAAGTAAAATGCTTACAACACTTGACATACTTAGAATGGCTATTTTTTTAAGACGTAATTATCATAAAATATACAAAGGATGTCATATAATAATAATAATAATAATAATAATAATAATAATAATAATAATAATAATAATAATAATAATAATGATAATAAGAATTAGTGTTATTATTATTATTATTATTATTATTATTATTATTATTATTATTATTATTATTATTATTATTATTATTATTATTATCATTATTATTTGATATTAATATTAATATTAATGATATTGATATTGATATTAAATAATGATAATACGTTGGATTTGTTAATTCAAAGCTCCTGTTCCAAATATCACATAATAATAACTTTCAAAGTAAAATGCAGACAAATCAAACTAAATTATATAAAACCTTTAGCAATTTGTAAGACTTCTGGTGAACCACAAACTTTTAAAGGACCTTAAATCATTTTAAATTAATGGCTAAAATTTACTTATAGCTAAAAGACTGCTAATTTATTTAATTAGTTAAAAGACTGCTATTTTGTTTACTATTAGTTAAGACTGCTAATTTATTTATTTAGTTAAAAGACTGCTAATCTATTTACTTAGTTAGAAGTGCTAATTTATCTACTTAGTGAAAAGACTATTTTATTTACTATTAGTTAAGACTGCTAATTTATTTACTTGTTAAAAGACTGCCAATTTATGTACTTATAGCCATAAGAGTGACAATTCATTTACCTATCGATTAAAGACTGCCGATTTATTTACTTGTAGATGAAAGACTGCTAATTTATTTACATAGTCAAAAGTCTGCTAATTTATTTACTTACCGATAAAAGACTGCTAATTTATTTGCTTATAGATGAAAGACTGCTAATTTATTTACTTGTCAAAAGACTGGTAATGTATTTACTTGTAGATGAAAGACTGCCAATTTATTTACTTGTAGATGAAAGACTGCCAATTTATTTACTTGTAGATGAAAGACTGCTAATTTATTTACTTATAGTCAAAAGACCCAATTTATTTACTTATAGTCAAAAGACTGCTAATTTATTTACTTATAATCAAAAGACTGCTAATTTATTTACTTATAGATGAAAGACTGCTAATTTATTTACTTAATCAAAAGACTTGTTGTTGGGGTATTAAAGCCAACACTTGTTGTTGGCACGGGCCTTTCCCTTGGAATCAAAAGACTCCTCATTTATTTACTTATCGATGAAAGACTGCTGATTTACTTACTTATCGATAAAAGACTGCTAATTTATTTACTTATAGTTGAAAGAGCTAATTTATTTACTTATAGTTGAAAGAGCTAATTTATTTACTTATAGTTGTAATTAAAATACTGTTCATATTTTGTTAATTTTTCATACTTGTAATTAAAATACTGTTCATATTTTGTTAATTTTTCAGAGTGGATGTTCGGCTTTTGGAGTAAGAGGGTCTATATCTTGTGTTGGGCTCAGTAAGTCTTAATATGTTATAATGATATTCAGTGTCTCGTCGAGTGTTTTACTTTCCCTGTGTTGATATCATTGTTCCTCAGTAATGACAGATTCAAGGTGAGGTTAGAAAAGGAAGGATGGAAATAGTAAAGGTAAATAACAATTAGGGGATTGGTATTCGTAGACAGAAGACCGTAGTCTTCGCAACAGCAGAATGGGGAAAAATAGAATATTTAGATTAAGAAGTTAGGAAATATAGAGATGTTAACAGAGTAGGAGAATTGGCTTTGTAGGGGAGAATGATGATATACGAGACAGTAGTGGTACCTATATTGTTAGCAAATAATCGAGACGTTTGGTGTTATAAAGTTGGAGGGACTAAGGTACAAGATTATTATAGGAATGTTTGAACAAGTTGCAACTACAACTTATTTGGGGTTAATAAGTTAACAAACATACGGCCAGCAGATAATAGAATTGTAGGGAAAGGTGATACGTTTTTAAAACATTATTACATCAGGTGATAAATGGTTAGTTAAAGAGACAGTGAAAGACCAAATAAGGAAACTATATGGGGAGTGTTGGGAAACAGTAATTTAGAAATATGCAAAGAATAATATTGAAATTCAAGAATTCAAACATTATAAATAATAAGAACTGAAGATAGGAATGAAAGGTAAAGTTATAACTGAGATTGAAATAAAAACAAGAAAAGGAAGCATAAATGACAAAACAAGAAAAGAAAGCAAAAATAGTTGAGGTTTATAAAAGGTAATAACAAAAGGGAACTTGACACAGAAGAAACTCATAATAATAAAGATAAAGTTGAAAATGATAGATTAAGAAAAATAAAAATAAAAAAGGGTGTTTGAAATTGATAAGTTTTGTGTGTTGTGTAGAGAGAACTTGGTCAGCTGTAGAGAATTACGAAAATAAAAAGCAGTAGCATAGAATTATGGAAATTAGGTTAGTAAAAAATGTTAATGTGCAAACAATGCTGTATGTGTAGTAGGTAACTAATGATGATGAAATTTCAAGAGATTACATCGCTTTGCACCTATACATGTAGTGAAACCTCGATCATAGTGTTGTGAAGTGAGCAACGAGGAATTTGGAGCTTGGTTGTTGTTGTTGTAGTAGAAGTACATAAATTTGAGTTTTTTGGGGGGTGGAAATTTGTTCTCTAGTGCATTTGTTTTTCCATTTTCTTATTCCTAACTAATAATCTATTACTAAAGCTGTAAAAAACGCGCTCTCTCTCTCTCTCTCTCTCTCTCTCTCTCTCTCTCTCTCTCTCTCTCTCTCTCTCTGTTTTTACTACTACTGTAATGTGTATTGAATAACTGATTGTAGTGATAAATAAAAGCATAAGAATGCTAATTTATTTCTTCTTTCAGATCTTGAACTTGTCAAGAAGGTGAGATTCTTACTGAGAATCCAGACTCATGTTACAGTCAAGTACCCATCACAAGACCATAAGATCCTTGGAAGTTAATATGCTGCGGTAAGTGGTTAACTAGATAAGAGTTGTTTTTGGGCTCAAGCCATGGCGTCCTGATGGAAGGTTCCTTTTTGGTAGCTTCCTTGGGTATATAACTACTAAGATATTCCCAGAGAATTTAACCACAGGTTATCACAGAATTCTAACTTCTGGAGCGAGTATCCTAAAGGTTTCCGTTTAAGACATCGTATATCAACAGGGGACGCATGTATTAACGCGCCACATAGCTATCTACACCCCATATAGAGTTAACACTTCGATATGGAGGGACGGAGAATAGCTGGGGAGCCGTTCCACAGCTAATCTCGTCCGTGGCTACTTTTGGTACTCGAGACGTAAACAAACGGGCGCCATTGCTAAATGACGTCACGTCCGTCCTCATCCTTTGTTTAGTAGCTTGCCTTACTAGCCGGATTTTTTCCCTGTACGTACTTATCGACTTGCATCTTAGCCATGTCTCTACCCTCGGCCTCGCCTTCTTCTGGAAAGTTGAGTACAAGATTCCAGTATTGTTTAAATAAGCTCTGACCGTAAAGTAACTTTTACTTTTCGAGATATTTGATGTTTTGTGGCAGAGCTGTGCCTCGACCGGACCCGCCATTTTATGGCATCGCTGTTGTTATGCATGCCTTATTTAGATAGCCTCAACAGCGTTTTCCGGCCTCATTAACTAATCGATACTATTAGTTATTTAGTCTTCATAGCTAGGAACTTTTATATCGTGTTTTGACGCTTTGTTATCGGTCATCAATTGACCCCATACCTGTTGGCTAGTATAGCCCCTAGGCCAGAGCGCCTATATCAGTGTTCATGCATGATATTTGTCAGTGATCCTAGGTTAATTTATGAAGATAGTGGCATTAGTTTACAATACTATTGACTGTGATACAAGTGTTTTCGCCTTCAGGGACCATATAGGGGATAGGTTAGTTAGTGTACCTTTCTAACCTAACCTACAAGTAGGTCCCCTATATGCTTCCTTCATCCCCTGCCTTAGGGCATCCCCTCTGTACAGCCTTGCTCCCCCTACCACGTAAGGGGATCAGGCTCTTATCAGAGTATATATCGCTTCTCTGTCCCCCCTAAGGGAATGATCCCCCCTTAGGGTTGCGTCCGAGAATGAGGAACGGCTAGTCCGTCCTCTATTGCTGGGGCTAGGTCTCCGACCTTCCCTACAATAGCGATACGTCTTCCATCCTTCCTAGTTCAGGGTGTAACATCCCTGCTCTAGGTTAGGTTTTGGGGGAGTTAGCTCTGTACCTTGCTGAAACGATACCCATGCACCGTTTTCAGACAGGCTGCCTTACCTTGGGCTAGGGAGTGTCCTCCCTTCGTTGGTGGCCGCTCTGGTACAGTACCTCCTCCACAGAAGACCCTTCTCTTCTCCCCTCCCCACCTATCTCTTGTATGGCCTAGCCTATACTTAGGTTAGTCTATACCCATCTGTCCCCTGTCCTACAACTCCTCCTTAGGGTGGAGTGATAGGGCTTCCTTGAGCTCCTGTGTGCAGTCCGCTCTGGTACATATACCCTTCATAGTGTCCTATGGGGTTAGCCACTGGATGCGTTCTGTCTGCAGGGGTTCTCCCCCCCTCTTGGGTGTTCCCTATCCCTCCCTTGGGCTACCTTAGCTCCCAGTCCTCTGCGGCCCCTGCTTCTGGGTGATAGGGCTAGCCTCTATCATGGGTACACCCACTTAGGTGGGATGTCTTGGGGTCCGTGTCCATACCCCTACATCCCTCCTTCTGTCTCTTTCACTATCCTGGTGTCGGTCCCTTGCCGCCTCCACTGTCGGTGATACCCACCTCCTACCTTGGTGACTTATCCCTTGCCCTCTGGGCCGCCAGTCCTCCGTGTGCCGGGGGACTGCCGCCTGCTGCCGGAATCCAGCCGATGGCCTTCCCTCCTTCCTCATAGCTTCGGTCGTCCGTCCACCGGCCGGCCCCCGGAGTGCCGGCATCCGCTGCCGGCAGTCCGGTTCTGCTATAACCATCCTTGTTCCTGTCACCAAGCCAGCAACCTTCGGCTGCCGGAGCCGCCACTCCCCGCCGGCGTGCCGCCGCTGTGCCGGCGGCCGCCACCCTGGTATTACTCTTGACTTCTATATTGTCTTCCCTAATGCCAGAAACTCTGCTGGAGCCTTCCGGAGGCGTCAAGGCGACTTGCACCCCCTTCTACTAGCTATCATCTGATGTTGATAGCCCTACATCGCAACCAGATGGTTTGATTACGTAAATGGATAGGTATTATCTTACCGTTCTATTAGTAACCATGCTGTCTTCTTGCATATCACAGATTTCCAGCATGCTGTGTGTATAGCACGGCTGGTTGCCGGAAACCGTTACCCTATGGGATCTTCTACGTTCCCAATTCTAGAGTCTGAGTGGCCTCAGTCCTAGCTTTATACCCTTGACAATTCCCAATAGAATTCCCACTGCCTTCGGGCATTCCATGTCGAATTCTGTCCTGTGCCTTCGGTCACAACAAATTGTCTATGGATAAAGGTCACGGTAACCAGCCGGGCGGGTTACACGGAGTATGTATCTATCTCCTTCTTTTCCGCCCATTCTCTGATCATCACACCTGATGTTAAGTTAAAGATTAATCAATTAATATTTAACTTTAGTTTAGAAGTCATCCTTATGACTCCCCCATACTCATGTTCTCTTTCTCTTACAGGAGGAGCAACTGAAGTGCGACCACGGCTTCTGTGCAGTGAAGCGCCTGCACTTTTATAGGCACACGGCGTGTAGGACCCACGCCCCTTGTGCCAACAAGAAAGGAGATCTGAAGTTCTGGGACCCGCAGAACTGTACGGTCTGCCAGGAACGCCTGGTCGACGCGTTCAATAACCCTCCTTCAGCGGAGGTTAGGGACGCTTCTCGAGAGAAGCTACGCAAATGGGTGCGTGGCTTCCAGAAGAACGCCACTGGACCGTACCTTGCCACTGAAGACATGAGGGCCTTACTGTTCCCGAAGGCATCCCCAGATTCTGTGGTCCCCAAGGATCAGATCCCCACCGTCCAGATAACGGTGGAACCCGATGTTGTCATGGCCCAGTCCATGCACGAGTGTCACCTGGATACCGACAACGCGGAGCGCATGTCGGAGATTTCGGAGACTACGGAGAGGAACCTCATGGCCCAAGAGCTGGACGATGAAGAGGACCAGGTGGAATACACCGAGTCGGAGCAGGAGGTCGCTCCGCCTTCCACCCCCGCCCCAACTCCTACACCGACGGAAATGTCTCTCCCGACTACCTCCGCCACCCCGGACCCCATCCCATCCGCCCAGGAGATGTTCCGTATGATCGAAGCGCTTATGGACAAGAAGCTTCAAGTGACACATGAGTACATCAGGTCCATGGGAGTTTCCAAAGAGTCGAAAAGGATTTCGGTTAAGGACCTCCCGATATGCTCGCACGCCAACCCCTGGAGGTATGCCGAGCATATGCCCATCGCAACGGGCAGGATCTTCATCAGCGAGAAGGTCGGCTCGATTGCCCTGGAAGAAGTGGAGTTCTACCCGAGTTTTGAGGCTTATCCGGACTGTTACGTCCGGCTTCGATCCAAACCTGCCTCTAAAGAGGAGACCGAACCTAAGGAGGTGATAGTTTTCGATCTCCCGAAGGCCCAGGCTATGTTGGCCAACGCTGTTAAAAGTAGGGGCTTTACCTGCTCAAAGCTTCTGGCGCTGAGCAAGAAGCACCCTACCTACGTCGCACCTGATGATGCGGTCCTCCCCTTTACGGAAAAGGCCTTCGCTGCGTGTCACAAGGCAGTGGAAGAAGGGAAGCCTTGCCCTGCACTGGAGGAGTGCAGGCCCTTTTCCCTGGTGACTCCCCCCGATGTTCGACACTGGAAGGATATCTAGCATACCTTCTTGGTGGGAAAACTAGATCCTGACGTGGCTGGACGTCGGTTTAATGAAGACCTCCCGAAACTTAATGACCATCTCCTTCGTCGAGAACAAGACACGAAGGAAAGGCTCGCAGCATCCATGTCCCTCCAAGTTCAGCTTGACGTCATGGCTGGCGACACCAGAGTCCCCGACCACTACATGGTGCTCGCTAAATCGCATATGGCGACTCTGGTTAAGGACCTGTACAGTTTCATGAAGGCTCAGAGAGCCTGTCATGAATTCGTGTTCTCAAGTGCCACAGTGAGACACGAACCCCGGAGGCTGATTTCCTCCAACATCTGGGGTAAATTCCTCTTTCCCTCCGATCTTGTGAAAGAGATCACCGACAAGGCCGCCACTGAGAATAGGAACCTTCTCCACAAGTGGGGCATGTCGAAGAAGAGGAAATCCTCTCAGGACGATGGCCCTCAACCTAAGAGGAAATCCTCCAAGCCAAAACCCCAACAACGTCAACAGAGACGGCAGTTTCCGGGACCCACTACTCCCCAAGTGGCTGCTCAGCCACAGCAGACCTTTCAGCTGGTCACCCAACCGGTTTTGTCCCAGTCACCGGTTTTCACCCCTGCCTTTGAGCAACAGACGATTACCTTTCGTCCCAAAGGTAGAGGCTCAAGCAGAGGTGCAGGCAGAGACGCATCTCGCCGTCCCTCCAGAGGCAGAGGAGGAAGGGGAGCTAGCGGCCGACGTAGTAAACCCTCGGGACACCAGAAGCAATGAAGTGCTTCCGGTGGGAGGAAGACTCCGCCAATTCCAGGATCGTTGGACCTTCGATCCCTGGGCCCACAGCATCGTCAAGAAGGGTCTAGGCTGGAGTTGGACTCAACCACCCCCAACCTTCCAGCAATTCTTCCAACAATCAACCCCCCTTCTGGAAGAATATGTCCTAAATCTCTTGAACAAGAAGGTGATAAGAAGGGTAAAGTCAACCAGGTTCCAAGGGAGACTGTTTTGCGTTCCCAAGAAGGACTCCGACAAGCTCAGAGTCATTCTAGACTTATCCCCTCTCAACAAGTTCATAGCGAACAACAAGTTCAAGATGCTGACTCTCCAACAGATAAGGACCCTTCTGCCTCGAGGTTCTTACACGGTCTCCATAGACCTGGCGGATGCCTACTGGCACGTTCCAATGAACCATCACGCTTCCTCCTACCTAGGATTTCGACTCCAAAGGAAAAGCTACGCCTTCAGGGCCATGCCCTTCTTCCTCAACGTGGCCCCTCGGATCTTCACAAAGCTGGCGGACGCCATAGTACAACAGCTCCGCCTCCAAGACGTCCAGGTGATGGCCTACCTCGACGACTGGCTAGTCTGGGCTCCATCGCCCGAGGACTGTTTAAGATCCTGCAGCAAAGTCACCCAGTTCCTAGAACACCTGGGATTCAAGATAAACGCGAAGAAATCTCGCCTCTCTCCAGCTCAGAAGTTCCAATGGTTAGGAATCCAGTGGAACCTTCAGTCACACTGCCTTTCCATCCCCCAGAAGAAAAGGAAGGAAATAGCAGGGTCTGTCAAGCGACTGCTGAAATTCAAACGGATCTCAAGACGTCAGCAAGAACGAGTTCTAGGCTCTCTACAGTTCGCCTCAGTGACAAACCCAGTGCTTCGTGCACAGCTAAAGGATGCCGCGGGAATCTGGAGACGTTCTGCATCCATCGCTCGAAGAGACCTCGAGAGACGGCTTCCAAACAGACTTCGGCTTCTCCTCAAGCCGTGGTCAGAAGCAACGGCCCTGAAAAGGTCCATCCTTCTTCAACATCCACCTCCATCACTCAACATCCACACGGACGCTTTGCTGGAGGGTTGGGGAGGTCACTCCCACCAAAAACAGGCTCAAGGCACATGGTCTCCCCTATTCAAGACTTTTCACATCAACATCTTGGAGGCCATGGCGGTCCTTCTAACACTGAAGAAACTCTCCCCGTC
Source organism: Palaemon carinicauda (assembly GCF_036898095.1). Classification (NCBI taxonomy): domain Eukaryota; kingdom Metazoa; phylum Arthropoda; class Malacostraca; order Decapoda; family Palaemonidae; genus Palaemon; species Palaemon carinicauda. The sequence continues at coordinate 278,495,908 of NC_090725.1, forward strand.
GCCCTCGATCCATATTCGCCTAACCCTAGACAACTCGGTGGTAGTTCGATGTCTCAATCGCCAAGGCTCAAGATCGCCCCAGATAAATCAGGTGCTTCTGACAATCTTCCGTCTGGCAGAGAAGAAGAAGTGGCACCTGTCTGCAGTTCACCTACAAGGATTCCGCAACGTGACGGCGGACGCTCTATCCCGGACAAGCCCGATAGAGTCGGAATGGTCTCTAGACGCAAGATCATTCTCCTTCATCTCTCACCAAGTCCCAGAACTTCAGATCGATCTCTTCGCAACGAGCGACAACAATCAACTTCCTCGATATGTGGCCCCGTACGAGGACCCCAAGGCAGAGGCAGTGGACTGGAACAGATGGTCCAAGATCTACCTGTTCCCTCCCACCAACCTACTGCTGAAAGTCCTCTCCAAGCTGAGAACCTTCAAAGGGACAGCGGCCCTAGTGGCTCCCAAGTGGCCCCGGAGCAATTGGTACCCCCTGGTCCTGGAGCTGCAGCCCACGCTGATCCCTCTCCCGGGCCCAGTTCACTCCCAGCAAGTACAGTAGTCGACTGTCTTCGCTTCATCATCGAAAATCAAGGACCTTCATCTCATGATTTTCTCTCCCTAGCCGTGAAGAAAAGGTTTGGGATCTCGAAGAAAAGTCTAGACTTCCTCGAGGAATACAAGACCGAATCCACAAGACGGCAATACGAATCATCCTGGAGAAAATGGGTCTCATTCGTCAAGGCAAAAAATCCTACGGAAATCACCGTCAAATTTTGCATGTCCTTCTTTATTCACCTTCATGGACAGGGCTTGGCAGCCAACACGATTTCTACTTGCAAATCGGCCTTGACTAGACCACTGATGTATGCCTTCCAGATTGATCTCTCCAGCGACATCTTCAATAAACTGCCGAAAGCATGCACTCGTCTACGCCCAGCACCCCCACCGAAACCGATCTCCTGGTCTTTGGACAAGGTGCTCCATTTCGCCTCCAACTTGGATAATGATTCATGCCCTCTCAAGGATCTGACTCAGAAAGTTATATTTCTTTTTGCTCTTGCTTCAGGAGCCCGAGTCAGCAAAATAGTGGCATTATCAAGAGAAGAGGGTCATATCCTGTTTACTGACTCAGGAGACCTTACCCTCTTCCCGGATCCGACGTTTCTCGCCAAAAACGAATTACCCACCAAAAGATGGGGCCTTTGGAGAATATGCCCCCTGAAAGAAGATGCCTCTCTATGCCCAGTATAGAGCCTCAAGGTCTATCTTCGCAGAACTTCGGACTTTGGTGGAGGCCAACTCTTCAAAGGAGAAACATCGGGCAGCGACCTGTCACTGAAACAACTAAGAGCGAAAATCACCTACTTCATTCGCAGAGCGGATCCTGACAGTACACCCGCCGGTCATGATCCTAGAAAAGTTGCATCGTCTCTGAATTTCTTTCAGAGTATGGATTTCGAAAGCCTTAAGAGTTTCACAGGCTGGAAATCTTCGCGCGTTTTCTTCAAACATTATGCGAAACAAGTGCACGTAGTCAAACATTTTGTGGTAGCCGCAGGTAGTGTTATGAAACCTGCACCTAACTCTGCATAGAACAGTGAGTTACTTGGGACTCTAACTCCTCGGGTGCCTATGTTGACCCTCGTGTGATACGTAGTGATCTCAAAAACACTTAGTGCTTTTCATATACTGTTCTTCTCCCAGGTGAAATGTCATAGTCGTCACATGAGTGCCGCATGCCTAGAGCATGATGTGTTTATTTTAATAGACTGACGTTCCTCTGGAACGAGTGCCTACTAATAATTTGAAATTCCCTTTCAGATTCAAGAGCAAGTCTTTCATGACTATGTACATTATAATTTATTGTAAATAACTTTTACATTTTTATTGCATTTCCTTAACATGTTCTGCAATTGTGAAATAAAATTTCTATTTTATTACTTGTGCGTCTCAATCCGCTCCTACTTATACTATGAAATACATGACTGTCATAGTTTTATTATCCCCTTCCTCTTATGTCGATGAAGATGACTAAGGGTTCAAACCTTATGATATACTCACTTCTGCAATGTAATATTCCTACTCGAATACTTACTTACATCATACTTCAGAGACCAGACGACTCTCTATTCACATACCGTGCCTAACCACCACTTTAGTCTGCTTTTGTGAATGTTCCTATATGAATGCCAACCATTCAGTCTCGTCTCCGAGTTCTTCATTTTCTCCCAGCAAGGTGAGTAGCCCTTCGATGACCACTTTGATCTTCGGCATGGTCCGTTGGGACTTCACTGCCAGGGGGGGCAGGAAGTTTCTTCCCATCGCTTCTCCTATTGAGGTTACTATGCTTATCCTGTCAAAGCCCTAGGCACTTACACTACAAGGGGAAAATCTACCACGATACATTGATTCTCTGGTACTCTTCCATCAGGATGCCATGGCTTGAGCCCAAAAAACGGATTTTGAGGGAAGCGAAAAATCTATTTTTGGGTGAGATAGCCATGGCGTCCTGATGGACCCTCCCTGCTACTTCGTCCAGTTTTTCAGGTCCCACCCTGTGCTGCTGTATCATGGTGATCGGCAAGCAACTGGCTTCAGGATGAGGACGGACGTGACGTCATTTAGCAATGGCGCCTGTTTGTTTACGTCTCGAGTACCAAAAGTAGCCACGGACGAGATTAGCTGTGGAACGGCTCCCCAGCTATTCTCCGTCCCTCCATATCGAAGTGTTAACTCTATATGGGGTGTAGATAGCTATGTGGCGCGTTAATACATGCGTCCCCTGTTGATATACGATGTCTTAAAGGGAAACCTTTAGGATACTCGCTCCAGAAGTTAGAATTCTGTGATAACCTGTGGTTAAATTCTCTGGGAATATCTTAGTAGTTATATACCCAAGGAAGCTACCAAAAAGGAACCTTCCATCAGGACGCCATGGCTATCTCACCCAAAAATAGATTTTTCGCTTCGCTCAAAATCCGTTTTTGAGTCTGCGTGGGAGCATTAAAATCGAACACTTCTGCTTCTTATTTTATTGAAGTATCATTGAAACATATCTTTAACACAAACGATTTAATCATGTTTGATAAAATTCATCTTGATTACCCTAATGTATATTTGGCTCGTCTTAAATTTTTCCCCTTTATAGTTCTCATACATAACCTTTGCCTCGCTTTCATAACTCTGCCTCCTAAACTAAGTGCAGGTTTTATTCCTGTGTTCTTTCTCTTAATAGGATACTCTCAATTTCATTGTAGAAAATGCTATCCCACCGACATCCCGACTTAATCACTTTCTCACTGACCCCACCATAAGTAATTCACACAACATCCAGATAGCCACATACGTTGATTAACTTCATCCAGACTTTTGGGCTCAAGCCATGGCGTCCTGATGGAAGGTTCCTTTTTGGTAGCTTCCTTGGGTATATAACTACTAGATATTTCCAGAGAATTTAACCACAGGTTATCACAGAATTCTAACTTCTGGAGCGAGTATCCTAAAGGTTTCCCTTTAAGACATCGTATATCAACAGGGGACGCATGTATTAAGGCGCCACATAGCTATCTGCACCCCACATAGAGTTAACACTTCGATGTGTAGGGGCGGAGAATAGCTGGGGAGCCGTTCCACAGCTAATCTCGTCCGTGGCTACTTTTGGTACTCGAGACGTAAAGAAACGGGCGCCATTGCTAAATGACGTCACGTCCGTCCTCATCCTTCGCTTAGTAGCTTGCCTTGCTAGACGGATTTTTCCCTGTGCGTATCTTATCGACTTGCATCTTAGCCATGTCTCTACCCTCGGCCTCGCCTTCTTCTGGAAAGTTGAGTACAAGGTTCCAGTATTGTTTAAATAAGCTCTGACCGTAAAGTAACTTTTACTTTTCGAGATATTTTATGTTTTGTGGCAGCTATGCTACTACCGGACCCGCCATTTTATGGCGTCGCTGTTGTTTTGCATGCCTTATTTAGCTAGCCTCAACAACGTTTTCCGGCCTCATTAACTAATCGATACTATTAGTTATTTAGTCTTCATAGCTAGGAACTTTATATATCGTGTTTTGACGCTCTTTTATTGGTCATCGACTGACCCCATACCAGTTCGCTAGTCTAGCTCCTAGGCCAGAGTGCCTATCATCAGTGTTCATGCATGATATATTTCAGTGATCCTAGGTTTAGTTATGAAGATAGTGGCATTATTTTATGATACTGTTTAATGTGATGCAAGTGTTTTCGCCTTCAGGGACCTTATAGGGGATAGGTTTGACAGTGTGCCTCTCTAACCTAACCTATTTGTAGGCCCCCTATATGCTCCCTTCACCCCCTGCCTTAGGGCATTCCCTCTGCGTAGCCTTGCTCCCCCTACCACGTAAGGGGATCAAGCTCATACCAGAGTACTTATCGCTTCTCTGTCCTCCCTAAGGGAATGATCCCCCCTTAGGGCTGCGTCCGAGAATGAGGAACGGCCTGCCCTTCCTCTATTGCTGAGGCTAGGCTTCCTGACCTTCCCTGCAATGCGATACGTCTTCCATCCTTCCTAGTTCAGGGTGTAACATCCCTGCTCTAGGTTAGGCTTGGGGGGAGTTAGTGCTGTGCCTTGCTCAAACGGTACCCATGCACCGTTCTCAGACAGGCTGCCTAACCTTAGGCTAGGGAGCGTCCTCCCTTCCTTGGTGGCCGCTTTGGTACAGAGCCTCTCCTATAGAAGACCCTTCTTCTTCTCCCCTCCCCACCTATCTCTTGTATGGCCTAGCCTATACTTAGGTTAGTCTATACCCATCTGTCCCCTGTCTTACAACTCCTCCTTAGGGTGGAGTGATAGGGCTACCTTGAGTCCCTGTGTGCAGTCCGATCTGGTACATATACCCTTCATAGTGTCCTATGGGGTTAGCCACTGGTTGCGTTTTGTCCGCAGGGGTTCTCCCCCTCTTGGATGTTCCCTAGCCCTCCCTTGGGCTACCCTGGCTCCCGGCCGCCTGCGGCCCCTGCCACTGGGTGATAGGGCTAGCCTCTATCATGGGTACACCCATTCAGGTGGGATGTCTTGGGGTCAGTGTCCGTACCCCTACATCCCTCCTTTTGTCTCTTTCACTGTCCTGGTGCCGGTCCCTTGCCGCCTCCTCTGTCGGTGATACCCACCTCCCACCCTTGGTGACACATTCCTTGCCCCTTGGGCCGTCAGTCCTCCGTGTGCCGGGGGACTGCCGCCTCCCGTCGGCGTACAGCCGATGGCCTTCCCTCATACCTCATAGCTTCGGTCGTCCGTCCGTCCATCTGTCCGGCCCCCGGAGTGCCGGCATCCACTGCCGGCAGTCCGGTTCTGCTATAGCCCTTCCTTGTCCCTGTCACCAAGCCGGCAACCTTCGGCTGCCGGAGCCGCCGCTTCCTGCTGGCATGCCGCCGTTGTCCCGGCGGCCGCCATCCTGGCATTACTCCTGACTTATATATTTGTCTTCCCTAATGCCAGAAACTCTGCTGGAGCGTCCCCCGGCGTTCCGTCGGTCTGCCGGAGCCTTCCGGAGGCGTCAAAGCGACTTGCACCCCTTCTCCTAGCTATCATCTCATGCTGATAGCCCTACATTGCAACCAGATGGTTTGATTACATAAATAGATAGGTATCATCTTACCGTTCTATTAATAATCCATGCTGTCTTCTTGCATATCACAAATTTCCAGCATGCTGTGTGTATCTTAGCACGGCTGGTTGCCGGAAACCGTTACCCTATGGGATCGTCTACGTTCCCAATTCTATGGTCTGAGTGGCCTCAGTCCCAGTTTTATATCCTTGGCAATTCCTACTAGAATTCCCCCTGCCTCCCTGGCAATCTATGAAGAATTCTGCCCTGTGCCCTCGGTCACAAACAAATTGCCTATGGATAAGGTTACGGTAACCAGCCGGGCGGGTTACACGGAGTATGTGTCTATCTCCTTCACGCCCACTCTCAAAACATCACATTGTTTATACCACTTAATATTAAGTTAAAGATTAATCCTTTAATATTTAACTTTAGAATATAAGTCATTCTTATGACTGCCCCATACTCATGTTCTCTTTCTCTTACAGGAGGAGTACGTGAAGTGCGATCACGGCTTCTGTGCAGTGAAGCGCCCGCACTTCTACGGGCACACGGCGTGTAGGACCCACGCCCCGGGCACACGGCGTGTAGGACCCACGCCCCGGGCACATGGCGTGTAGGACCCACGCCCCGGGCACACGGCGTGTAGGACCCACGCCCCGGGCACACGGCGTGTAGGACCCACGCCCCTTGCGCCAACAAGAAAGGCGATCTGAAGTTTTGGGACCCGCAGAAATGTACAGTCTGCAAGGACCGCCTGGTCGAGGCGTTCAATAATCCTCCCTCAGCGGAGGTTAGGGACGCTTCTCGAGAGAAGCTACGCAAATGGGTGCGTGGCTTCCAGAAGAACGCCACTGGACCATACCTTGCCACTGAAGACTTGAGGGCCTTGCTTTTCCCGAAGGCATCTCCAGACTCTGTGGTCCCCAAGGATCAGATCCCCACCGTCCAGATAACGGTGGAACCCAATGTAGTCATGGCCCAGTCCATGCACGAGTGTCGCCTGGATACCGACAACGCGGAACGTATGTCGGAGGTGTCGGAGACCACGGAGAGGAACCTCATGGCCGAAGAACTGGACTATGAGGAAGACCAAGTGGAATACACCGTGTCGGAGCAAGAGGTCGCTCCGCCTTCCACCCCCGCCCCAACTCCTACACCGACGGATGTATCACTCCCGTCTACCTCCGCCACCCCGGACCCCATCCCATCCAGCGCCCAGGAGATGTTCCGTATGCTCGAAGCTCTTGTGGACAAGAAACTCCGTGAGACACACGAATACATCAGGACCATGGGAAGTTCAAAGGAGCCGAAAAGGATTTCGGTTAAGGACTTCCCGGCATGTTTGCACGCCAACCCCTGGAGGTATGCCGAGCACATGCCTATCACAACGGGCAGGATCTTCGTCAGTGAGAAGATCGGCTCTTTTGCCCTGGAAGAAGTGGAATTCTTCCCGAGTTTTGAGGCTTATCCGGACTGTTACGTCCGACTTCGATCCGAACCTGCCTCTAAAGAAGAGACCGAACCTAAGGAGGTGATAGTGTTCGATCTCCCGAAGGCCCAGGCTATGCTGGCCAATGCTGTTAAAAGTAGGGGTTTTACCTGCTCAAAGCTTCCGGCGCTGAGCAAGAAGCACCCTACCTACGTCGCACCAGATGATGCGATCCTCCCCTTCATGGAAAAGGCCTTCGCTCCGGTACACAAGGCAGTGAAAGAAGGGAAACCTTGCCCTGCACTGGAGGAGTGCAGACCCTTCTCCCTGATTACTCCACCCGATGTTCGACACTGGAAAGATGTCCAGCATACTTTCGTGGTGGGGAAACTAGAACCTGACGTTGCTGGACGTCAGTTTAAGGAAGACCTCCCGAAACTTAATGACCATCTCCTTCGTCGGGAACATGACACGAAGGAAAGGCTCGCCGCATCCATGTCCTTCCAGGTACAGCTCGACGTCATGGCCGGTTACACTAGAGTCCCCGATCACTACATGGTGCTCGCCAAAACGCATTTGGCGACTGTAGTTAAAGACCTGTACAGCTTCATGAAGGCTTGTAGAGCCTGTCGTGAATTCGTGTTCTCCAGTGCCACAGTGAGACACGAACCCCGGAGGCTGATTTCCTCCAACATCTGGGGTAAGCACCTTTTTCCCTCTGCCCTTGTGAAAGAGATCATCGACAAGGCCGCCATGGAGAACAGGAACCTTCTCCACAAGTGGGGCATGTTGAAGAAGAGGAAATCCTCTCAGGACGACGGCCCTCAACCTAAGAGGAAATCCTCCAAGCAGAAACCCCAGCAACGTCAACAGAGACGGCAGTTTCCGGGACCCGCTACTCCCCAAGTGGCAGCTCAGCCACAGCAGACCTTTCAGCTGGTCACCCAACCGGTCTTGTCACAGTCGCCGGTTTTCACCCCTGCTTTCGAGCAACAGACGACTACCTTTCGTCCCAAAGGTAGAGGCTCAAACAGAGGTGCAGGCAGAGACGCATCTCGCCATCCCTCCAGAGGCAGAGGAGGAAGGGGAGCTAGCGGCCGAGGCAGTAAACCCTCGGGACACCAGAAGCAATGAAGTGCTTCCGGTGGGAGGAAGACTCCGCCAATTCCAGGATTGTTGGACCTTCGATCCCTGGGCACACAGCATCGTCAAGAAGGGTCTAGGCTGGAGTTGGACTCAACCACCCCCAACCTTCCAGCAATTCTTCCAACAATCAACCCCCCTTCTGGAAGAATATGTCCTAGATCTCTTGAACAAGAAGGTGATAAGGAGGGTAAAGTCAACCAGGTTCCAAGGGAGACTGTTTTGCGTCCCCAAGAAGGACTCCGACAAGCTCAGAGTCATTCTAGACTTATCCCCCCTCAACAAGTTCATAGCGAACAACAAGTTTAAGATGCTGACTCTTCAACAGATAAGGACCCTTCTGCCTCAAGGTTCCTACACGGTCTCCATAGACCTGGCGGATGCCTACTGGCACGTTCCAATGAACCACCACGCTTCCTCCTACCTAGGATTTCGACTCCAAAGGAAAAGCTACGCCTTCAGGGCCATGCCCTTCGGCCTCAACGTGGCCCCTCGGATCTTCACAAAGCTGGCGGACGCCATCGTTCAACAGCTTCGCCTCCGAGACGTCCAGGTGATGGGCTACCTCGACGACTGGCTAGTCTGGCCTCCATCGCCCGAGGATTGTTTAAGATCCTGCAACAAAGTTACCCAGTTCCTAGAACACCTGGGATTCAAGATAAACGCGAAGAAATCTCGCCTCTCTCCAGCTCATAAGTTCCAATGGTTAGGAATCCAGTGGAACCTTCAGTCACACCGCCTTTCCATTCCCCAGAAGAAAAGGAAGGAAATAGCAGGGTCTGTCAGCGACTGCTGAAATCCAAACGGATCTCAAGACGTCAGCAGGAACGAGTTCTAGGCTCTCTACAGTTCGCCTCAGTGACAAACCCAGTGCTACGTGCACAGCTAAAGGATGCCGCGGGAATCTGGAGATGTTCCGCATCCATCGCTCGAAGAGACCTCAAGAGACAGCTTCCAAACAGACTTCGGCAGCTCCTAAAGCCGTGGTCAGAAGCAAAGGCCCTGAATAGGTCCATCCCTCTTCAACACCCACCTCCATCACTCAACATCCACACGGACGCTTCGCTGGAGGGTTGGGGAGGTCACTCCCACCAAAAACAGGCTCAAGGAACATGGTCTCCCCTATTCAAGACGTTTCACATCAAAATCTTGGAGGCCATGGCGGTCCTTCTAACTCTGAAGAAACTCTCCCCGCCTCCCTCGATCCATATTCGTCTAACCCTAGACAACTCGGTTGTAGTTCGATGTCTCAATCGCCAAGGCTCAAGATCGCCCCAGATAAATCAGGTGCTTCTGACAATCTTCCGTCTGGCAGAGAAGAAGAAATGGCACCTGTCTGCAGTTCACCTACAAGGATTCCGCAACGTGACGGCGGACGCTCTATCTCGGACAAGCCCGATAGAGTCGGAATGGTCTCTAGACGCAAGATCATTCTCCTTCATCTCTCACCAAGTCCCAGAACTTCAGATTGATCTCTTCGCAACGAGCGACAACAATCAACTTCCTCGATATGTGGCCCCGTACGAGGACCCCAAGGCAGAAGCAGTGGACGCCATGTCACTGGATTGGAACAGGTGGTCAAAGATCTACCTGTTCCCTCCCACCAACCTTCTGCTGAAAGTCTTCTCCAAACTGAGAACCTTCAAAGGAACAGCAGCCCTAGTGGCTCCCAAGTGGCCTCGGAGCAACTGGTACCCCCTAGTCCTGGAGCTACAACCCACGCTGATCCCTCTCCCGGGCCCAGTTCACTCCCAGCAAGTACAGAAGTCGACTGTCTTCGCTTCATCATTGAAAGTCAGGGACCTTCATCTCATGATTTTCTCTCCCTAGCCGTGAAGAAAAGGTTCGGGATATCGAAGAAGAGTCTTGACTTCCTCGAGGAATACAAGACCGAATCCACACAACGGCAATACGAATCATCCTGGAGAAAATGGGTCTCATTTGTCAAGGCAAAAAATCCTACGGAAATCACCATCGATTTTTGCATGTCCTTCTTCATTCTTCTTCATGGACAAGGCTTGGCAGCCAACACGATTTCTACTTGCAAATCGGCCTTGACTAGACCACTAATGTACGCCTTCCAGATTGATCTGTCCAACGACATCTTCAATAAACTGCCAAAGGCATGCGCTCGTCTACGCCCAGCACTCCCACCAAAACCGATCTCCTGGTCCCTGAACAAGGTGCTCCATTTTGCCTCCAACTTGGACAATGATTCGTGCCCTCTCAAGGATCTGACTCAAAAAGTTATTTTTCTTTTTGCTCTTGCCACAGGAGCCCGAGTCAGCGAAATAGTGGCATTATCAAGGGACGAGGGTCACATTCTGTTTACAGATTCAGGAGACCTTACCCTCTTCCCGGATCCGACGTTTCTCGCCAAAAACTAACTACCCACCAAAAGATGGGGCCTTTGGAGAATATGCCCCCTGAAAGAAGATGCCTCTCTATGTCCAGTAGAGAGCCTCAAGGTCTATCTTCATAGAACTTCTGACTTTGGTGGAGGCCAACTCTTCAAAGGAGAAACATCGGGCAGCGACCTGTCACTGAAACAACTACGAGCGAAAATCACCTACTTCATTCGCAGAGCGGATCCTGACAGTACACCCGCAGGCCACGATCCTAGAAAAGTTGCATCGTCTCTGAATTTCTTTCAGAGTATGGATTTTGAAAGCCTTAAGAGTTTCACAGGCTGGAAATCCTCGCGTGTTTTCTTCAAACATTATGCGAAACAAGTGCATAAAGTCAAACATTTTGTGGTAGCCGCAGGTAGTGTTATGAAACCTGCACCTAACTCTGCATAGAACAGTGAGTTACTTGGGGGACTAACACCTCGGGTGCCTATGTTGACCCTCGTGTGATACGTAGTGATTTCAAAGACACTTAGTGCTTTTCATATACTGTTCTTCTCCCAGGTGAAATGTCATAGTCGTCACATGAGTGCCGCATGCCTAGAGCATGATGTGTTTTCTTTTTAAAGACTGACGTTCCTCTGGAACGAGTGCCTACTAATAATTTGAAATTCTCTTTCAGATTCAAGAGCAAGTCTTTCATTACTATGTACATTATAATTTGTTGTAAATTACTTTTACATACTTATTGCATTTAATTACCATATTCGGCAATTGTGAAATAAAATTTCTATTTTATTACTTGTGCGTCTCAATCCGCTCCTACTTATACTATGAAATACATGACTGTCATAGTTTTATTATCCCCTTCCTCTTATATACGATGAAGATTACTAAGGATTCAATCCTTATTATATACTCACCTCTGCAATGTAATATTCCTACCCGAATACTTACTTACATCATGCCTTCGAGACCAGACGATTCTCTCTCTTCACATACAGTGCCTAACCACCACTTGTCTGCTTTTGAGAATGTTTCTGTATGAATACCAACCATTCAGTCTTGTCTCCGAGTTCTTTATGTTCTCCCAGCAAGGTGGGTAGCCCTTCAATGACCACTTTGATCTTCAGCATGGTCCGTTGGGACTTCACTGCCAGGGGGGCAGGAAGTTTTCTTCCCTACGGTTCCTCTATTGAGATTACTATGCTAACCTGTTCAAAGCCCTCGGCACTTACACTTCAAGGGGAAAATCTACCACGATACATTGATTCTCTGGTACTCTTCCATCAGGACGCCATGGCTTGAGCCCAAAAAACGGATTTTGAGCGAAGCGAAAAATCTATTTTTGGGTGAGGTAGCCATGGCGTCCTGATGGACCCTCCCTGCTACTTCGTCCAGTTTTTTCAGGTCCCACCCTGTCCTGCTGTATCATGGTGATCGGCAAGCAACTGGCTTCAGGATGAGGACGGACGTGACGTCATTTAGCAATGGCGCCCGTTTCTTTACGTCTCGAGTACCAAAAGTAGCCACGGACGAGATTAGCTGTGGAACGGCTCCCCAGCTATTCTCCGCCCCTACACATCGAAGTGTTAACTCTATGTGGAGTGCAGATAGCTATGTGGCGCGTTAATACATGCGTCCCCTGTTGATATATGATGTCTTAAAGGGAAACCTTTAGGATACTCGCTCCAGAAGTTAGAATTCTGTGATAACCTGTGGTTAAATTCTCTGGGAATATCTAGTAGTTATATACCCAAGGAAGCTACCAAAAAGGAACCTTCTATCAGGACGCCATGGCTACCTCACCCAAAAATAGATTTTTCGCTTCGTTCAAAATCCGTTTTGTCACTATTTTTTTACTACACTCTCAATTAGTATTTGTCTACAGGTGCATGGCCACATTGAATAACTTCATTCAGGCTTTTGTTACTTTTCTCACTTTCTCTCTCCCCTTCCGACAAGTACTTCCCACAAAATCCACTTGGCCACATATTAACTTTAACCTCATCCAGACTTTTGTTACTTTTCTCCTTTTTTCACAGTCCTTTTAATAAGCAATTCCTACAAATTCCACTTTGCCACATATTAATTTTAACTTCATCAAGGCTTTTGTAACTCCCCTCCTTTTTTTCACAGTCCTTTTATTAGGTAATTTCCACACCAAATGGCCCACATACTTAAGTTGATTAATTTCATCCAAACCTATGCCACTTTTCTTATTTTCTCACTGCTTTATCAATAGGTACTTCCCACAACATCCACATGGCCACTTACGTTGATTATCAATCTTGCCTCCATTCCACGTTTCCATGTTTTAAACTACAGCTATCTCATTCTTTTGTCATACTGTTAACACTAGGAACAATAGGCCACAATTTGTTTACTGCAATGCATATTCAACCATAACATTGATCAACATCGTACGATTCATGGCTGATCCTTGATACACACCAACATTTATCTCAAAAGTTTGTAATGCGCTCTCTCTCTCTCTCTCTCTCTCTCTCTCTCTCTCTCTCTCTCTCTCTCTCTCTCTCTCTCTCTCTCTCTCTCTCTTTTTGGGCTCAAGCCATGACGTCCTGATGGAAGGTTCCTTCGGTAGCTTCCTTGGGTATATTTAACTACAGGGATACGTAAACAAACGGGCGCCATTGCTAAATGACGTCACGTCCGTCCTCATCCTTCACCCTGTAGCCCCTTGCTTTGGTCGGATTTCCCTTTGTGCAATTTTCATCGACTTACATCGCCGTTATGTCGTTACCTTTAGCCCCGCCTTCTTCTGGAAAGTTGAGTACCAGGTCCCAGTATTGTTTAAATAAGCTCTAGCCGTAAAGTAACTTCTACTTTTCGTAAAATATTGTGTTTTGTGGCGGAGCTGTGCCGATCCCGGACGCGCCATTTTATGGCATCGCTGTTCTATTGCATGCTTTATTTAGTTAGCCAGAACAGCCTTATCCGGTCTCGTAACTAATTGATATTATTAGTTATTTAGTCTTCATAGCTAGGAATTACTTATATCGTGTTTTAGAGCTCATCTAGTCGGTCGTCGTTCGACCCCATACTAGATCGCTAGCTTAGCCCCTAGGCTGGATAGCCTAGTGCTTGTGTTCATGCATGATATATATACCAGTGTTCCTAGGTTAAGTTATGAAGATTGTGGCATTATTAAACATACTGTTAACTGTGATGTAAGTGTTTTCGCCTTCGGGGACCATATAGGGGACCGGGTTGATTGCGTATCTTTCCACCCTAACCTAATGTAGGAACCCCTATATGCTCCCTAATCCCCTGCCTACGGGCATTCCCTCTGTGTGGCCATGCTTTCCCTTCTAGGCTATATAGGGGAATCTTGTCTACAAACAGAGTATTTATCGCTTCTCTGTCTACCCTAAGGGAATGTTTCCCTCTTAGGGTTGTGACCGAGAAATATGGAACGGCTCTGCCCTTCCTCAGTTGCACCTGGTTGGGTTACTCCTTCCTCCCTGCAACTTGCGATGTGTCTTTCAAGCTTGCCTAGCCTAGGAGTTAGCCCTCCTTCTCTAGGTTAAGCTCTGGGGGTTGTTTCTGTCCTTTTATAGTTTGAGACGGTACTCCTGCACTGTTCTCATTCTGGTTACCTAACCTAGGTTAGGGAGCGTTCTCCCTCTCCTTGGTGGCCGCTCTTGTACAGAACCTCCCCTATGAAAGACTCCTCATTTTCTCCCTCCCCACCTATCCCTTTGGTGTATGCTTGCCTATACACATCTGTCCTTAGTCCTACAACTCCTCCCTTGGGTGGAGTGGTAGGGCTAACTTGTTCTCCTGCTGGTACACATACCCTTCATAGCGTTCTATGGGGGTAGTCGCTGGCAGCGGTCCGGCCGGCGGGGGTTTCCCCCTCTTGAGTGCCCTCTAACCCTCCCTTGGGTTACCCCAGGCACCCGGCCGACTGCCGGCCCCCTGCCGCCGGATGCTATGAGTATCTACTCCTATCATGAGTGCACTCTCTCAGGAGGGATGCCGGAGGGGTATGTGGTCTTACCCCTCCCATCCCTCCTTACCTTTCTCTACGTCTATCCTGGTGCCGGTCCCTTGCCGCCTCCACTGCCGGCGATACCGCCTTACCTCTGGTGACATTCTCTCATAAGATGCCCTCCCTCCTCTAAGACGTCAGCCTTCCGTCGGCATACAGCCGACGTCCCACCAACCATTTTACCTAGTAGCAGCTGGCTGACCCTCCGTGCCGGCCACCTGCGTGCCGGCATTGATTGCCGGCAGTCTAGGTATACAACCATATGCTTTCCTTTCTTATGAATTGATCCAAGCTCACCAGGCCGTCACCCTTCGGCTGCCGGTGCCGCCGCCTCCTGCCGGCGACCTGCCGCTGTGCCAGCGGTCGCCACGATGGTATTACATTTCAGATACTCAATGTGTCTGTCTTGATGCCTTCCACCCTGCAGGATCGGCCTCCGGCGTGCCGTCGGTCTGCCGGCACCCCCTGGAGACGTTAAGGGACATGCACCCCTTCTCATACCTGCCGACAATATGCCGACAGCCAACATACTGCAGCCAGATGGCTTAGCCACTTCCACATATAGGTATTGTCTTACCCTTGAAATTGTGCCTGTGCTGTCTGATTGCACATTACAATATTCCAGCATACTCTGTGTGTCTTCGCGCAACCGATTGCCGGAACCTATATCTAATAAGGGGTGTTCTCTACTCCCCTTCTAACCAGGGATCTGAGTGGTCTCAGTCCCTGCTACACCTCGCAGGCAATCTCTGCTAGAGGCTTAGCTTCTACCCACCACGGCTTATCCATATGGATTTCCGTTTTGGGAAATTGCCTACTGATAAGGTTACGGTAACCGACTGGGCGGGATTCACAAGTATGTGTCTATCTACTTCCTTTCCCGCTCTCTACTCTCAGGCATTATAATACCTTATGAATTGTTTTAATGCTTAAAAACTTAGATTAAGTTACCTTAATTTTAGAGTAATGTAAGTCATTCCTATGCCTTCCATGTACTCAGGATCTCTCTCTTTTACAGGAGGAGTATATGAAGTGGGAAAGCAACTTTTGTGGAGTGAAGCGCCCAGACTTCTATGGGCACAAGGCGTGCCGGACCCACGCCCCCTGCGCCGCCAAGAGAGGCGACCTGAAATACTGGGACCCGCAGCACTGTACAGTCTACAAGAGTCGTTTGGTCGAGGCGTTCGACGATCCTCCTTCAGCGGAGGCAAGGGATAACGCTCGAGAGGAGCTACGCAAGTGGGTGCGTGGCTTCCAGAAGAACGCCACCGGACCGTATCTCGCCAGTGAAGATTTGAGGGCCTTGCTATTTCCAAAGGCATCTAAAGACACTGTGATCCCCAGTGATCAGATCCCCACCGTCCAGCTCGTGCTGGAACCTGATATCGTCATGGCCCAGTCCATGCATGAGTGCCACTTGGATTCCGATAACGTGGAACGTATGTCGGAAGTGTCGGAAGAGACAGAAGAAACTCATGGGCGAGGAGCTCGACTACGAGGAAGATCAGGTGGAATATCCTGATTCGGAGTCTGAGGTCGCTCCCACTCCTACTCCCGCAGCGACTCCTGCACCGTCCGAGGAACCTATTCCTTCGACTTCCACCACCCCGGACCCTCTTCCATCAGGCATTCAGGAGGTCTTCAAGATGCTTGAAGCCCTCATGGAAAGAAAACTTCGTGAGACCCATGAGCAATTCCGGTCTACCCTAGTGAGTTTTAAACAACCGAAACGGATTTCGGTTAAGGACCTCCCCTCTTGCTCGGATACTAACCCAAGGAGATATGCCGAGCATATGCCGATCACAACTGGTAAGATCTTCATCAGTGAGAAGGTCGGCTCGATCTTGTTGGAAGAAGTGGAATTCTTCCCGAACTTCGAGGCTTATCCGGACTGTTACGTCCGGCTCAGGTCCGAACCAACCTCAAAGGAAGAGACCGAACCGAAGGAAGTAATCGTGTTTGATCTCGCGAAGGCCCAGGCTATGCTAGCCAGTGCGGCGAAGAGTAGGGGTTTCACCAACTCCAAAATGCCGGCGCTCAGTAAGAAGCACCCAACCTTCGTTGCGCCGAATGCTGCGACCTTCCCCTTTATAGAAAAGGCCTTCACAGCGGTCTTGAAAGCAGTGGAGGAAGGGAAACCTTGCCCTGTACTGGAGGAGTGTAGACCCTTCTCCCTTACCGTTACTCCCGATGATAGGCACTGGAAAGACGTCCAGTCAACCTTCACGGTGGGGAAGTTAGAGCCTGACGTAGCCGGTCGTCAGTTCAATGAGGACCTCCCAAGGCTAAATGATCACCTCCTTCGTAGGGAACAGGATACGAAGGAGAGGCTTGCCGCATCGCTGTCCCTCCAGGTACAGCTCAAACTCATGGCCGGGGACACTAGAGTCCCAGACTTCTACATGGTCCTAGCCAAAACACATTTGGCAACGGTGACTAAGGACCTGTACAGCTTCACTAAGGCTCGCAGAGCCTGTCGTGAATTCGTGTTTGCCAGCGCGACGGTAAAACACGAACCCCGGAGGCTGATTTCCTCCAATATCTGGGGTAAATATCTCTTTCCCTCCTCCCTGGGGAAAGAAATTGCTGACAAGGCCGCCACGGAGAACAGGAACCTTCTCCACAAGTGGGGCATGTCGAGAAAAAGGAAATCCTCTCAGGACGATGGCCCTCAACCTAAGAGGAAGTCCCAGAAACCGAAACCCCATCAACGTCAACAGAGACGGCAGTTTCTGGGTTCAGCTACTCCCCAAGTGGCAGCACAGCCACAGCAGACCTTTCAGTTGGTCCCCCAGCCGGTGGTGTCGCAGTCACCGGTCTTTACCCCTGCCTTTGAGCAACATGCTACTACCTTTCGTCCCAGAGGTAGGGGCTCAAGCAGAGGTTCCGGCAGAGATTAGTCTCGCTGCCCCTCCAGAGGCAGAGGAGGAAGGGGAGCTAGCGGCCGAGGTGGCAAACCCTCAGGACACCAGAAGCAACGAAGTGCTTCCGGTGGGAGGAAGACTCCGCCAATTCCAGGATCGTTGGACCTTCGATTCCTGGGCACACAGCATCGTCAAGAAGGGACTAGGCTGGAGCTGGACGCAACCACCCCTAGCCTTCCAGCAATTCTTCCAACAGTCAACCCCCCTCCTGGAAGAATACGTCCTAGAACTCTTGAACAAGAAGGTGATCAGGAGGGTAAAGTCAACCAGGTTCCAAGGGAGGCTATTTTGCGTTCCCAAGAAGGACTCCGACAAACTCAGAGTCATTCTAGATTTATCCCCTCTCAACAAGTTCATTGTGAACAGCAAGTTCAAGATGCTGATTCTCCAACAAATAAGGACCCTTCTGCCTCAAGGGGCCTACACGGTCTCCATAGACCTGGCGGATGCCTACTGGCACGTTCCAATGAATCATCATGCTTCCTCCTACCTAGGATTTCGACTCCAAAGGAAAAGTTACGCCTTCAGGGCCATGCCCTTCGGGCTCAACGTGGCTCCACGGATCTTCACCAAGCTGGCAGACGCCATCGTCCAACTGCTCCGCCTTCACGGCGTCCAAGTGATGGCTTACCTAGACGACTGGCTGGTCTGGGCGACATCGCCCGAAGATTGTGTAAGAGCCTGCAACAAAGTCACCCAGTTCCTAGAACATCTGGGATTGAAGATAAACGCCGAGAAATCTCGCCTCTCTCCAGCTCAGAAGTTTCAATGGTTAGGAATCCAGTGGAACCTTCAGTCACACCGCCTTTCCATCCCGCAGAAGAAAAGGAAGGAAATAGCAGGGTCTGTCAGAAGACTTCTGAAATCCAAACGGATCTCAAGACGACAGCAGGAACAAGTTCTAGGCTCTCTACAGTTCGCCTCAGTGACAAACCCAGTGCTTCGCGCACAGCTAAAGGATGCCGTGGGAGTCTGGAGACGTTCCGCATCCATCGCTCGAAGAGACCTCGAGAGACGGCTTCCAAACAGACTTCGCTTACTATTAAAGCCGTGGTCGGAAGCAAAGGCCCTGAAAAGGTCCATCCCTCTTCAACACCCGCCTCCATCGATCATCATCCACACAGACGCTTCACTGGAGGGTTGGGGAGGTCACTCCCACCAACGACAGGTTCAGGGAACATGGTCTCCCCTATTCAATACGTTTCACATCAAAATCTTGGAGGCCATGGCGGTTCTTCTCACCCTGAAGAAACTCTCCCCGCCTCCCTCGATCCACATCCGTCTGACTCTGGACAACTCGGTGGTAGTCAGATGTCTCAATCGTCAGGGCTCGAGATTGCCCCAGATAAATCAGGTACTTCTTCCGATCTTTCGTCTGGCAGAAAAGAAGAAATGGCACCTGTCTGCAGTTCACCTACAAGGATTCCGCAACGTGACGACGGACGCTCTATCACGGACAACCCAATAGAGTCAGAATGGTCTCTAGACGCAAGATCATTCTCCTTCATCTCTCACCAAGTCCCGGAACTTCAGATCGATCTCTTCGCAACGAGCGACAACAATCAACTTCCTCGATATGTGGCCCCGTACGAGGACCCCAAGGCAGAAGCAGTGGATGCCATGTCACTGGATTGGAACAGATGGTCCAGGATATACCTGTTCCCTTCCCCCAACCTTCTGCTGAAAGTCCTCTCCAAACTGAGAACCTTCAAAGGGACAGCGGCCCTAGTGGCTCCCAAGTGGCCCCGGAGCAATTGGTACCCTCTGGTCCTGGAGCTGCAGCCCACGCTGATCCCCCTCCCGGGCCCAGTTCTCTCTCAACAAGTACAGAAGTCGACTGTCTTCGCTTCATCACTGAAAGTCAGGGACCTTCATCTCATGATTTTCTCTCCTTGGCCGCAAAGAAAAGGTTTGGGATCTCGAAGAAAAGTCTAGACTTCCTCGAGGAATACAAGACCGAATCCACACGACGGCAATGCGAATCTTCCTGGAGAAAGTGGGACTCGTTCGTCAAAGCAAAAAATCCTACGGAAATCACCATTGATTTTTGCATGTCTTCTTCATTCACCTTCATGGACAAGGCTTAGCAGCCAACACGATTTCCACCTGCAAATCGGCTTTGACTAGACCACTACTGTACGCTTTCCAGATTGATCCGTCCAGTGATATCTTCAATAAACTACCAAAGGCATGCGCTAGACTACGCCCAGCACCTCCGCCAAAACCTATCTCCTGGTCCCTGGACAAGGTGCTCCATTTTGCCTCTAACCTGGACAACGATTCGTGGCCTCTAAAAGACCTGACTCAAAAAGTTATCTTCATTTTTGCTCTCGCCTCGGGAGCCCGAGTCAGCGAAATAGTGGCATTGTCAAGAGACGAGGGTCACATCCTGTTCACAGATACAGGAGAACTTACCCTCTTCCCTGATCCGACGTTTCTCGCAAAGAATGAACTACCCACCAAGAGATGGGGCCCTTGGAGAATCTGCCCCCTGAAGGAAGATGTCTCTCTATGTCCAGTGGAGAGTCTTAAGGTCTATCTTCGAAGAACTTCAGACTTCGGTGAAGGTCAACTCTTCAAAGGAGAAACATCGGGTAGTGACCTGTCACTGAAACAACTAAGAGTGAAAATCACCTACTTCATTCGCAGAGCGGATCCTGACAGTACACCCACAGGTCATGATCCTAGAGAAGTTGCGTCTTCTCTGAATTTCTTCCAGAGCATGGATTTCGAAAGCCTCAAGAGCTTCACAGGGTGGAAATCGTCGCGCGTTTTCTTCAAGCACTACGTGAAGCAAGTGCATGAAGTTAAACATTTCGTGGTAGCCGCAGGTAGTGTAATGAAACCTGCCGTTTAACTCTGCATAGAACAGCGAGTTACTTGGGACTTTAACTCTACGGGGGCCTGTGTTGACCCTTGTGTGATACATAGTGATTTCATGGACACTTAGTGTTTCTAATAGACTGTTCTTATCAAGGTGAAATGTCATAGACTTCACATGAGTGCCACATGCTCTAGGGCATGATGTGTTTTTCTTTGAAAAAGACTGACGTTCCTCCGGAACTTGTGTTTCTAAAAGTGAAATTTCTTTCAGATTCAAGATTGAAGTGTTTTATTTTCTATGTACATTATTCTTTATTATTGTAAATTAACTTTACACTTATTATTGCAATTGTTATCACTATAATCTGCAATCTATGAAATAAAATGTCTATTTTATTACATGTGCGTCTCTCTCCGCTCCTATTATTATTATGAAATACATGATTGTCATACTTTCATTTAACCCTTTCCTTTTGGAATGAGAAGAATAATATAAATTTACCTGTATTATATACTCACTCATGCTGTGTAATATTCCTACTTGAATACTTACCTTCGTCCTGCCTTCGAGACCAGAGTGATCTCTCCTCCAAAGGAGCGTAGTGATTAATTATCACTTACCTATGCTTGAAAATATTCCTACCCGAATATTAACCTTCTGTCTGGTCTCCGAGTCCTGGACGAACTCTCCGCAGGGTGAGTAGCCCTTCAATGATCACTTCGGATTTTGGTATGATCCGCCGGGACTTCTCTGCCAGGGGGGCAGGAAGCTGGATCCCCACGAAAACTCTAGCGAGGACACATTACATACCTCTATTCGGAGCCCTTGGCACTTGCTTAAAAAGGGAAATTTTCCACGATACATTAATTCTCTGGTACACTTCCATCAGGACGTCATGGCTTGAGCCCAAAAACGGATTTTGAGCAAAGCGAAAAATCTATTTTTGGGTGAGATAGCCATGATGTCCTGATGGACCCTCCCGTCTATTCTAGTCCAGCCTTTCCGGCCCCGCCCTGTCCTGCTGTATCATGGAGATTAGCAAAGAGCTGGCCTCAGGATGAGGACGGACGTGACGTCATTTAGCAATGGCGCCCGTTTGTTTACATTTCGAGTACCAAAAGCAGCCACGGACGAGTGTAACTGTGGAACGGCTCCCCAGTTATTCTCCACCTTTCCATATCGAAGTGTTAACTCTATATGGGGTGCAGATAACTATGTGGCATGTTAATACATACGTCCCCTGTTGATATGATATCCTAGAGGGAACCTTTAGGGTACTCGCACCAGAAATTAGAATTCTGTGATAACCTTTAGTTTAATTCTCTGGGAATATCCCTGTAGTTAAATATACCCAAGGAAGCTACTGAAGGAACCTTCCATCAGGACGTCATGGCTATCTCACCCAAAAATAGATTTTTTGCTTCGCTCAAAATCCGTTTTCTGGGGCGGCCTGTGACGGCCGGTGAGAAAGGTGAGAAAGGTCCTTCCTTATACCTTTCCTAATATAAATCTTCCAAATATACTAGAGAAAGATAAAAGCATGGAATGCAGAGGTTACAACCCTCGCGCGAACACCTTGTAGGTGTCGTGTATTAAACAAAGGCGTGTGTAAACCACTATTCACAGGTTGTCTTCCATTTAGATAATCCCTTCATCAATGGGGAGGGCCGTGACAGGCCCTAGATAACATGGTTGAACTCCCCAACGACACCTACCACGCGCGCCCTCTAGGACATCCTTCTGTAATTGGACTTGCAGCAAGCAGAGTTTTTTTTGGGCACAGTGTTTTTTCGAAGAGTTTCTCGTTATTTCAACATGACTGACGTTGTTACTTCACCCTTACCAATGTTAAGTACCATAGTTTGTTTTGGCAGCTTTTGGCAGTACCGGGCATTTGTTCTATTTCCATTATGGTGGTTTTTAGTTTTGGAAGCGATTGTCCTGCCGAGGTATCGGCAGCCATTTTGGGTATGTTCGCTTCGGTAAATTTTCTAGTTATTTTTGCCCATCTGGTACTCTGTCAGCTAGGTTATATCACTTACGTTTTATGGCCTTTTATGTTATCATTAATTATTATTAATTTTTACTATGGTATTTATTTGCTTGCAAGTCCAATTTGGACCTACGAAGAATAGCGATTTAAGATAGCGTTTTAAAGCTTAGTAACGATTTAAAGCTTAGCGATTTAGTCTGTTAATTTGTACCCTGGAGGGTTCGTTTTAGACTATATCCTTGTTTATTTGTTACGTTGTCGTTATTCTTCGTTATTACTATTACTAAGAAAAGCAATCAATTTTATTAATTTTCTTATTTATTGTGTGATGTTAATTTTTAATATGTAACCTTGAGAGCGAAAGCATAGAGTGCTCGTTTCCTGTTCTACAGGTATGAGTTATCCTTTCTCTCGTTTTCTTTGAGTAAGAGAGGTGAATTTCCCGTTCTCCGTTTTTATACGATCACGGGTTATTCAGGCCTCCTCTCAGTATCAGAATTGATGATAGTACGTTTAATATTATAAACGATTTATTGATGTGGTTACTGTTAATATAGCTAACACTATTATTAGGTACGTTAGTGTATGAGTCATTAATTGGGGTCGTTTTATACCGACACCCTTAGCTCCGCCTTGAGTTATGCTTAGCTCCGCCTTGAGTTATGCTTAGCTCCGCCTTGAGTTATGCTCCGCTATAATGGATACTCATTGGGTGAGAACTAGTTATCATTCCGGAGCAGATTTTTGGAGTGCAATGGTGAAATCCGGCACTCGGGACTCCGGCTGAAGCCTCTTACACACGAACCTTTATCATGTTTGATCACAATTACACCGTTAAGGACCCCGTTTTCATCTTATCTCCGGCTTCACTGGGGATAACTCATTCATTGGGGTTAATGTTATCGTACCGGAGACGGTCACGATATCACGATGACGGGCCTTTGCTACCGGACCTCCGGTAAAAACAGAGATCAAGCAGGAGTCCTGAACCGGAGTTAACAGTGTGATACCGATGAAGTTTAGAGATTCATGCTTCGTGGTTACTGGTTTCTATTATAATTTCTTAATTTATTAAGGTGTTAGCTACTACCATACTCACACATTAATTAAGATTTAAGTGTTTCTGATTCATAAGTCAATGACAAGAATCTCAAGGAACATCCAGACTTATGTCTTCTTTCTTTTTACAGAAAGTCCGCTGCACTGCCAGGGGCTGCTCCGCTGCCTTTACTGATCCCATGGGCCATGATCTATGCCGGGCCCATGCCCATTGCGCCATATCCTTCTCTCGGGAACCGGGACAAGCCCCCTATACGATATGGTTTCCGGAGTCATGCACGCTCTGCTATGAGCTGTCAGCCCTACTCCTGAGCGAGGAGGTACGTTGGTTCTAGTGTCCCTGTTAATATCCTTTGCGAAGAATTAATTGCTCTTTATATATTGACTTCAGTTTTGGCTTCATCATTAATTCCCTCTCTCCTCTTTCAGGCTGATGATGAATCTCTCAGGGAGGCGAGAGCTACTCTCCGGCCTTGGGTGTCAGGGTTTGGGAGGAATGCGCCTGCTGGCACACCCTATCTCCTTGATGGAGACATGGCTTCTCGCCTATTCCCAGGCTCTACTACTGCAGCAGTTCCACCGGAGACAGCGGCCCCGTTAATTGAAGTGGTTAGAGCAACCATTCTAACTGAGGAAGAGGTTTTAGGGACGGAGGCCGAGCCCTACCTAGGTCTGGACGAGGAACCCATGGATGAGCAGGTAGGTGGTGTTGAGTTGGTGGACCCCCTTTCACCCCACACTCCTTCCTCTACTACTTCCTTTCACGGCTTTGATAAACCTACGGCTTCTCCTCGAGGTCCCTCCGTTCCTGTACGACCCAAGGTGAAGCCACTACGTACCTTTAAGCCTTCAGCTTTGCCATTATCAGTGTCACCGGTTCCGGGACCCTCAAAGGATCCTGATGTTCATATTGCTATACCTAAAACCGTGACTCCTAAGAAGTCAAAGTCTACTAAGTCCAGGGCTTCGATAGAGGATCAGGCTCGGGAGCCCCCTTTATCCGCCGCCATGGTCAGGGATATTGTGAAAGAACAGATACAACAATATCTTCAACAGTCTAGGGCAGACCGAGGAGCTATGACGGAGCTCAAAGATATGGTGGCAAGTCTCATCCGTTCCGGAACTCAGATGCCCCCTCCTTCAGCCCCGGACGCATCGAAGTTACCTCCCTTCGAGAAAAACAACCCTTGGAGGTTTGCCTTACATGCTCCATATATTGATGGTGCCATAACTCTAGAGGGCATAGGCACCCGTCCTCTAGAGGACTTAGAATTTTACCCTCCGGGACTAGAATTCCCATTCAACGGCTTCGTCCGATTGAAAGAACATGCCTTGGTTAGGTTAGACAAGGTACCGAAGGAAACGGTAATATTCCCTAAAGAGCAGGCCCAAGCTTTCTGGGCCAGGACGTTGTCAGACTGGGGTTGCACTAATTCCAAGCTCACCCCACACAAAGGAGCCTACACCATATTTACAGCTTCTCCAGTTATTACCTTGCCTATTACAGATAAAGTGGCAGCTCTTACTTTTCAGGCTATCAAAGAAGGTTCTGCCATGCCGGTTCTTAAAGAGACCGATCCCACCTCCATGCTCATTCCGAGTACCGTTACTATCTGGGATGATGCCCCCGCTACTTTCACAGTAGGGAAGTTAGACCCAGACTGTGCCTCTAATCTGTTCTCCGAGAAGCTTCCTAAATTACCAGATATTCTTCTCAAGACTGAGTTTGAGGCACGGAATAGGTTGGCTAGGTCTCTCCACTCCATTACCTCCGTGGAGTCCCTAACCTCACTTTATCCGACCGAGACCATGTTCCGGGTATTCACAAAGAACCTGTCTCTGTCCTTCCAAATCGACTTACACGAGTTTTGTTCGGCTCGGGTTAGTTGCAGGAAGCACGTTCTTTCTGAGGCCACGATCAGGCATGAACCGAATAGGCTGATAGCTTCCCCCTGCTGGGGTAAGAACCTTTTTCCTCAGGAGGAGGTGAACAAGGTACTACAAGACGCTGCGAGAGCAAACCAAAATTTACAAGTGAGGTGGGGCCTCACTGCCAAAAAGAGGGTTGAAGGTCAAAAACAAACCTTCTTCAGGAAGAAACAGAGGTTTGCCCCTTACAAGACGAGCCGAGGTCACTACCAACAATCGCCGATTGCCCACTCGTCTTCACAGTCTCCCACTGCTTCGTCTCCTCTACAGCCGAAACACCCTCAACAGGTGGTCTACCTCACTGCTCCCCCAGGTACCCAACCCAACCCTGTTTGGATGCCCTCACCCGCATACAACCCTAGCTACGGACTCTCAGGTCCCTTTCGTGGACACCAGAGAGGTAGCTACAGGGCTAGAGGACAGTTCCGTCAACGAGGCGGACCTAGGACAAGGGGTTCTCGAGGAGGGAAAGAACCTAGATTCACTCCCTCGCAATGATATAGTTCCGGTAGGGGGGAGACTTTATCACTTTCGAGACCGTTGGACCTTCAGTCCGTGGGCTCACAGCATAGTCTCCAAAGGCTTGGGGTGGAAATGGTCACAAGGTTCTCCTCCTCCACCAGTGACCTTCTTCCAGAGACCCACAACCATTCTGAGAGAGTACACCACCGAGTTACTACAGAAAAAAGCAATCAAACGGGTTCGATCGCTGAAGTTCCAAGGCCGCCTGTTCACAGTTCCGAAGAAAGGCTCGTCGGCATTGAGAGTGGTCCTGGACTTGTCAAAGCTAAATTCTTACATCCTCTGCGACAAGTTCCGGATGTTGACCATCTCTCAGGTACGTACCCTGCTTCCCCGTGGGGCCGTCACCACCTCTATCGATCTTACCGACGCCTATTATCACGTACCAATAGCTCGAAACTTCTCTCCTTACCTAGGTTTTCGTCTAGGGAGGAAAGCCTTTGCATTCAAAGTCATGCCCTTCGGCCTCAACATTGCACCCAGGATATTCACGAAACTGGGAGAGACAGTGCTAGAACAACTCAGGAACCAAGGGATTCAGATCGTTGCTTATCTGGACGATTGGCTTATTTGGGCCCGGTCAGCCCTGGAGTGCAACAGAGCTACGAAGAAAGTACTTCGTTTTCTCGCCAACCTGGGATTTCGGGTCAATCTCCAAAAATCCCGCCTACTTCCATCAGACCGCTTCGAATGGTTAGGCATACAGTGGGACCTTGCACGGCACAAGCTGGTTCTACCTCCCAAAAAGGTAAGAGAAATAGCTTCCAAGGTCAAGAATTTTCTAAAACACAGACAGGTGTCCAGAAGAGCCTTAGAAAGAATCCTCGGCCTTCTTCAATTCGCTTCAGTAACAGATCGCCTATTGAAAGCCAAACTCAAAGACATCAATCGAGTTTGGAGAAAGAGAGCCACAGTACCTTTAAGAGACAAGGTCTCGAAAATCCCCTCTGTCTTGAAAATGAGATTACAGCCATGGTCCGAACCGAAGAACCTTTCCAAATCGGTTCCTCTTCAATTCCCACCCCCACAAGTGACAATTCATACAGACGCGTCTCTGAGTGGATGGGGGGTTACTACGAACGTCAGATGTTTCAGGGCTCTTGGTCACCCGCCATGAAACACTTCCACATCAATGTTCTCGAAGCCATGGCAGTGTTCTTGACCCTGAAGAGGCTCTCTCCTCCGAGGTCGACCCACATCAGAGTAGTGTCAGACAGCACAGCCGCAGTACACTGCATCAACAGAGGAGGATCCAAGTCGCCCAACCTGAATCAGATCCTGGTCGCTATCTTCACCTTGGCAGCAGAAAAGAACTGGTTCCTGTCAGCAACCCACCTAGCGGGAGTCCAGAATGTGATAGCGGACTCACTATCCAGGACGAAACCACTGGAATCAGAATGGTCTCTGGACATGATTTCATTCCGGTGGATACTCAGGCTGGTTCCGGGCCTTCAGGTAGATCTATTCGCAACTCAGATGAATCACAAACTTCCTTGTTATGTGACACCAAACATGGACCCTCAGGCTTATGCCATAGACGCATTAACCCTGGATTGGAACCATTGGAGGAAGATTTACCTATTTCCACCAGTGAATCTTCTAATGAAAGTATTGCACAAACTACGCTCCTTCCGGGGGACAGTGGCCTTAGTAGCACCTCACTGGCCAAAGAGCAGTTGGTTTCCTCTCCTCCTCGAGCTGAAACTCCGACCCTTCCGGATTCCATTCCCCAAACTAACCCAAGTAATTCAAACGCAGACTGTGTCAGATTCCTCAAGGATAGCCAAAACCCTAACTTTGTGGACTTCATGAAGTTTGCAGCTCATAAAGACGCAAACATTGACCCGGAAAACGTTCTCTTCATCGAAGCGGACAAAAGGGACTCGACAATTCGTCAATATGATTCGGCTGTTAAGAAATTAGCAGGTTTCCTAAAGAATTCAGACCACACTCGTATGACTCCGAATTTAGCCATCTTGTTCTTTAGGTTCTTATTTGACAAGGGCTTGGCAGCTAGCACTATAACTACCATCAAGTCAGCTTTGAAGAAGATATTCCTGGTTGGGTTTAACATTAATCTAGCTTAATCCTATTTCTTATCTATTCCAAAAGCATGTGCTAGGCTTCGGCCGTTGGATCGGCCGCAAAAAGTCTCTTGGTCTCTGAACAATGTCCTCAAACTCGCGTCGGACACTGACAACGAGTCCTGCTCTTATATCACTCTGCTTAGGAAGACGTTATTTCTATCAGCTATGGCCTCAGGTGCTAGAATCTCAGAACTAGCAGCGCTCTCACGTAACCCGGAAAACATAGATTTCCTCCCTACAGGCGAAGTACTGCTTACCCCAGACAGAGCTTTCCTAGCTAAAAATGAGGACCCGCAAAATAGGTGGTCCCCTTGGAAGATCATCTCTCTTCCCCAGGATCCTTCGCTGTGTCCAGTCACTACTCTCAGGACCTTTATAGCTAGATCTGCCACCCGCTCGTCTGGCCCCTTATTTATCAGGGAACAAGGTGGTACTTTGACCATTCAAGGTATCAGACAACAAATCCTCTACTTCATTAAACATGCTAACCCGGAATCATTTCCCCATGCTCATGATATACGGTCAATAGCTACCTCTATCAATTACTTCCAGAACATGGACTTTGATGACCTTAAAAAATACACGGGTTGGAAATCTCCTATGGTTTTCAAACGCCACTATCTAAAGAACTTACAGGCCCTTAAATACCCTACGGTTGCAGCGGGGAGTCTTATCTCCCCCCATTAATCTCTGATTATTTCTTTATTCCATCTCTTCTCTCCTCCCTCCTGACCACCTCTCACACCACGTCGCCACTCTCCTGGGTGGTTCGTTAGCCCTAAGTTATTTTGCCATGTTTAATTGTTATGATTTAACTGTTATTGTAATTACCATTCCTGTAAAGTTTAGATATGCTTAGACATGTAAGGTTGATAACTTTCACGACGGGACACTCAGGTGATCCCTGGTCCTCATATTATTTTAGCATTACATCCCCTATGCCTATGGCTAGTTTATGATTTATGTTTACTTACAGTATTATATTATTGCCTTACATGGTGTTTGTTTTCTCCTTATTATGTTATTAATTTATTGGGCTTGGAAGGCATTCTCTGGTACATTCTCACCGGCCGTCACAGGCCGCCCCAGAAAAGGGATTTTGACGAAGGAAAAATCTATTTCTGGGAAGAGGCCTGTGACGCCCGGTGAAACCCTTCCCGGTTATTTGATACGGACCCCACCCCTCTTTTTTCCTTGCCAAGCCATATGTTCTTGCAGAAGGATGTCCTAGAGGGCGCGCGTGGTAGGTGTCGTTGGGGAGTTCAACCATGTTATCTAGGGCCTGTCACGGCCCTCCCCATTGATGAAGGGATTATCTAAATGGAAGACAACCTGTGAATAGTGGTTTACACACGCCTTTGTTTAATACACGACACCTACAAGGTGTTCGCGCGAGGGTTGTAACCTCTGCATTCGATGCTTTTATCTTTCTCTAGTATATTTGGAAGATTTATATTAGGAAAGGTATAAGGAAGGACCTTTCTCACCTATCTCACCGGGCGTCACAGGCCTCTTCCCAGAAATAGATTTTTCCTTCGTCAAAATCCCTTTATTGTTCCCTATCATTAAAAAAATATTTTTAATACAGTACCAGCTTTGTATTTAACATAACAGTTCATCTGTTTAAACATCTTGCATTAGTATTCATAATGCCTAGCTGAGTAAACATCTGTTTACATTGCATTTTAGCCTCTTTTGGTACCTTGTGAAATGCTATCTATTTTGCCATTTTAATCACCTTACATTATACACTTACACCTTTAATCTCCTTACATTTATGTTTTCAACTCTAAATCACCTTGAATCATACGCTTTCAAATTTAACCACCTTGCATCATACCCTTTCAACTTTAAGCACCTTACATTTTATGTTTCCTGCTTTTAGTGATTTTGCATTATACGCTTTCAACCTTAATCACATTGCATCATACGCTTTTATCTTTAAACACCCCACATTTTCTTTCCATTTTTCAATCACCTTGCATCAGATGCTTTGAACTTTAATCACCATACATATTACGTTTTCAACTTTTAATTACCTTTAGTCATACGTTTTCGACTTTTAATCGCCTTGTGTTATGCGTTTTCAACTTTTAATCACCGTTATACGTTTTCAAATTTTAATAGCCTTTTGTTATACGTTTTCAACTTTTAATTGCCTTTTGTTATACGTTTTCAACTTTTAATCACCTTTTGTTATACGTTTTCAACTTTTAATAGCCTTTTGTTTTACGTTTTCAACTTTTAATCACCTTTTGTTATACGTTTTCAACTTTTAATAGCCTTTTGTTATACGTTTTCAACTTTTAATCGCCTTTTGTTATGAGTTTTCAACTTTTAATAGCCTTTTGTTATACGTTTTCAACTTTTAATCGCCTTTTGTTATATGTTTTCAACTTTTAATCACCTTTTGTTATACGTTTTCAACTTTTAATCGCCTTTGGTATACGCTATCAACTTTTAATCGCCTTGTGTTATGCGTTTTCAACTTTTAATCACCTTTTGTTATACATTTTCAACTTTCAATCGCCTTTTGTTAAACGTTTTCAACTTTTAATCGCCTTTTGTTATACGTTTTCAACTTTTAATCGCCTTTTGTTATACGTTTTCAACTTTTAATCGCCTTTTGTTATACGTTTTCAACTTTTAATTACCTTTAGTTATACGTTTTTGACTTTTAATCGCCTCTTGTTATACGTTTTAAACTTTTAATTACCTTTTGTTATACGTTTTCAACTTTTAATAGCCTTTTGTTATACGTTTTCAACTTTTAATTACCTTTTGTTATAAGTTTTAAACTTTTAATCACCTTTTGTTATACGTTTTCAACTTTTAATCACCTTTTGTTATATGTTTTCAACTTTTAATCACCTTTTGTTATACGTTTTCAACTTTAAATCACCTTTTGTTATACGTTTTCAGCTTTTAATCACCTTTTGTTATACGTTTTCAACCTTTAATCGCCTTTTGTTATACGTTTTCAACTTTTAATCGCCTTTTGTTATACGTTTTCAACTTTTAATCACCTTTTGTTATACGTTTTCAACTTTTAATCGCCTTTTGTTATACGTTTTCAACTTTTAATTAACTTTTGTTATACGTTTTCAACTTTTAATCGCCTTTTGTTATACGTTTTCAACTTTTAATCGCCTCTTGTTATACGTTTTCAACTTTTAATCGCCTTTTGTTATACGTTTTCAACTTTTAATCACCTTTTGTTATGTTTTAGACTTTCAATCGTCTTTTGTTATATGTTTTCAACTTTTAATCACCTTTTGTTATACGTTTTCAACTTTTAATCGCCTTTTGTTATACGTTTTAGACTCTTAATCGTCTTTTGTTATACGTTTTCAACTTTTAATCACCTTTTGTTATACGCTTTCAACTTTTAATCGCCTTTTTTATACGTTTTCAAATTTTAATCACCTTTAATCGCCTTTTGTTATATGTTTTCAACTTTTAATCGCCTTTTGTTATAAGTTTTTAACTTTTAATCGCCTTTTGTTATACGTTTTCAACTTTTAATCACACTTTGTTATACGTTTTCAACTTTTAATCGCCTTTTGTTATACGTTTTCAACTTTTAATTTCCTTTTGTTATACGTTTTCAACTTTTAATTTCCTTTTGTTATATGCTTTCAACTTTTAATCGCCTTTTGTTATATGTTTTCAACTTTTAATTACCTTTTGTTATAGGTTTTCAACTTTTAATCACCTTTTGTTATACGTTTTCAACTTTTAATGACCTTTTATTATATGTTTTCAACTTTTGATTACCTTTTGTTACACGTTTTCAACTTTTGATCGCCTTTTGTTATACGTTTTCAACTTTTAATCGCCTTTGGTTATAGGTTTTCTACTTTTAATCACCTTTTGTTATACGTTTTCAACTTTTAATCACCTTTTGTTATACGTTTTCAACTTTTAATCCCCTTTTGTTATATGTTTTAAACTTTTAATCACCTTTTGTTATGCGTTTTCAACTTTTAATCCCCTTTTGTTATACGTTTTCAACTTTTAATCGCCTTTTGTTATATGTTTTCATATTTTAATTGCCTTTTGTTATATGTTTTCAACTTTTAATCACCTTTTGTTATACGTTTTCAACTTTTAATCACCTTTTGTTATACGTTTTCAACTTTTAATCACCTTTTGTTATACGTTTTCAACTTTTAATCACCTTTTGTTATGTTTTCAACTTTTAATCGCCTTAAGTTATACGTTTTCAACTTTTAATCACCTTTTGTTATACGTTTTCAACTTTTAATCACCTTTTGTTATACGTTTTCAACTTTTAATCGCCTTTTGTTATACGTTTTCAACTTTTAATCACCTTTTGTTATACGTTTTCAACTTTTAATCACCTTTTGTTATACGTTTTCAACTTTTAATCGCCTTTTGTTATACGTTTTCAACTTTTAATCACCTTTTGTTATACGTTTTCAACTTTTAATCGCCTTTTGTTATACGTTTTCAACTTTTAATCGCCTTTTGTTATACGTTTTCAACTTTTAATCACCTTTTGTTATACGTTTTCAACTTTTAATCGCCTTTTGTTATACGTTTTCAACTTTTAATCGCCTTTTGTTATACGTTTTCAACTTTTAATCACCTTTTGTTATACGTTTTCAACTTTTAATCGCCTTTTGTTATACGTTTTCAACTTTTAATCGCCTTTTGTTATACGTTTTCAACTTTTAATTACCTTTTTTTATACGTTTTCAACTTTTAATCGCCTTTTGTTATACGTTTTCAACTTTTAATTACCTTTTGTTATACGTTTTTGACTTTTAATCGCCTCTTGTTATACGTTTTAAACTTTTAATCACCTTTTGTTATACGTTTTCAACTTTTAATCGCCTTTTGTTATACGTCTTCAACTTTTAATCACCTTTTGTTATGTTTTAAACTTTTAATCACCTTTTGTTATATGTTTTCAACTTTTAATCACCTTTTGTTATACGTTTTCAACTTTTAATCGCCTTTTTTATACGTTTTCAACTTTTGATCACCTTAAATCGCCTTTTGTTATATGTTTTCAACTTTTAATCGCCTTTTGTTATAAGTTTTCAACTTTTAATCGCCTTTTGTTATACGTTTTCAACTTTTAATCACACTTTGTTATACGTTTTCAACTTTTAATCGCCTTTTGTTATACGTTTTCAACTTTTAATTTCCTTTTGTTATATGTTTTCAACTTTTAATTTCCTTTTGTTATATGTTTTCAACTTTTAATTTCCTTTTGTTATATGCTTTCAACTTTTAATCGCCTTTTGTTATATGTTTTCAACTTTTAATTACTTTTTGTTATAGGTTTTCAACTTTTAATCACCTTTTGTTATACGTTTTCAACTTTTAATCACCTTTTATTATATGTTTTCAACTTTTGATTACAGTACCTTTTGTTACACGTTTTCAACTTTTGATCGCCTTTTGTTATACGTTTTCAACTTTTATTCACCTTTGGTTATAGGTTTTCTACTTTTAATCACCTTTGGTTATACGTTTTCAACTTTTAATCACCTTTTGTTATACGTTTTCAACTTTTAATCCCCTTTTGTTATATGTTTTAAACTTTTAATCACCTTTTGTTATGCGTTTTCAACTTTTAATCCCCTTTTGTTATACGTTTTCAACTTTTAATCGCCTTTTGTTATATGTTTTCAACTTTTAATCACCTTTTGTTATACGTTTTCAACTTTTAATCACCTTTTGTTATACGTTTTCAACTTTTAATCGCCTTTTGTTATACGTTTTCAACTTTTAATCGCCTTTTGTTATACGTTTTCAACTTTTAATCACCTTTTGTTATACGCTTTCAACTTTTAATCGCCTTTTTTATACGTTTTCAAATTTTAATCACCTTTAATCGCCTTTTGTTATATGTTTTCAACTTTTAATCGCCTTTTGTTATAAGTTTTTAACTTTTAATCGCCTTTTGTTATACGTTTTCAACTTTTAATCACACTTTGTTATACGTTTTCAACTTTTAATCGCCTTTTGTTATACGTTTTCAACTTTTAATTTCCTTTTGTTATACGTTTTCAACTTTTAATTTCCTTTTGTTATATGCTTTCAACTTTTAATCGCCTTTTGTTATATGTTTTCAACTTTTAATTACCTTTTGTTATAGGTTTTCAACTTTTAATCACCTTTTGTTATACGTTTTCAACTTTTAATGACCTTTTATTATATGTTTTCAACTTTTGATTACCTTTTGTTACACGTTTTCAACTTTTGATCGCCTTTTGTTATACGTTTTCAACTTTTAATCGCCTTTGGTTATAGGTTTTCTACTTTTAATCACCTTTTGTTATACGTTTTCAACTTTTAATCACCTTTTGTTATACGTTTTCAACTTTTAATCCCCTTTTGTTATATGTTTTAAACTTTTAATCACCTTTTGTTATGCGTTTTCAACTTTTAATCCTCTTTTGTTATACGTTTTCAACTTTTAATCGCCTTTTGTTATATGTTTTCATATTTTAATTGCCTTTTGTTATATGTTTTCAACTTTTAATCACCTTTTGTTATACGTTTTCAACTTTTAATCACCTTTTGTTATACGTTTTCAACTTTTAATCACCTTTTGTTATATGTTTTCAACTTTTAATCACCTTTTGTTATGTTTTCAACTTTTAATCGCCTTAAGTTATACGTTTTCAACTTTTAATCACCTTTTGTTATACGTTTTCAACTTTTAATCACCTTTTGTTATACGTTTTCAACTTTTAATCGCCTTTTGTTATACGTTTTCAACTTTTAATCACCTTTTGTTATACGTTTTCAACTTTTAATCACCTTTTGTTATACGTTTTCAACTTTTAATCGCCTTTTGTTATACGTTTTCAACTTTTAATCACCTTTTGTTATACGTTTTCAACTTTTACTCGCCTTTTGTTATACGTTTTCAACTTTTAATCGCCTTTTGTTATACGTTTTCAACTTTTAATCACCTTTTGTTATACGTTTTCAACTTTTAATCGCCTTTTGTTATACGTTTTCAACTTTTAATCGCCTTTTGTTATACGTTTTCAACTTTTAATTACCTTTTTTTATACGTTTTCAACTTTTAATCGCCTTTTGTTATACGTTTTCAACTTTTAATTACCTTTTGTTATACGTTTTTGACTTTTAATCGCCTCTTGTTATACGTTTTAAACTTTTAATCACCTTTTGTTATACGTTTTCAACTTTTAATCGCCTTTTGTTATACGTCTTCAACTTTTAATCACCTTTTGTTATGTTTTAAACTTTTAATCACCTTTTGTTATATGTTTTCAACTTTTAATCACCTTTTGTTATACGTTTTCAACTTTTAATCGCCTTTTTTATACGTTTTCAACTTTTGATCACCTTAAATCGCCTTTTGTTATATGTTTTCAACTTTTAATCGCCTTTTGTTATAAGTTTTCAACTTTTAATCGCCTTTTGTTATACGTTTTCAACTTTTAATCACACTTTGTTATACGTTTTCAACTTTTAATCGCCTTTTGTTATACGTTTTCAACTTTTAATTTCCTTTTGTTATATGTTTTCAACTTTTAATTTCCTTTTGTTATATGTTTTCAACTTTTAATTTCCTTTTGTTATATGCTTTCAACTTTTAATCGCCTTTTGTTATATGTTTTCAACTTTTAATTACTTTTTGTTATAGGTTTTCAACTTTTAATCACCTTTTGTTATACGTTTTCAACTTTTAATCACCTTTTATTATATGTTTTCAACTTTTGATTACAGTACCTTTTGTTACACGTTTTCAACTTTTGATCGCCTTTTGTTATACGTTTTCAACTTTTATTCACCTTTGGTTATAGGTTTTCTACTTTTAATCACCTTTGGTTATACGTTTTCAACTTTTAATCACCTTTTGTTATACGTTTTCAACTTTTAATCCCCTTTTGTTATATGTTTTAAACTTTTAATCACCTTTTGTTATGCGTTTTCAACTTTTAATCCCCTTTTGTTATACGTTTTCAACTTTTAATCGCCTTTTGTTATATGTTTTCAACTTTTAATCACCTTTTGTTATACGTTTTCAACTTTTAATCACCTTTTGTTATACGTTTTCAACTTTTAATCGCCTTTTGTTATACGTTTTCAACTTTTAATCGCCTTTTGTTATACGTTTTCAACTTTTAATCACCTTTTGTTATACGCTTTCAACTTTTAATCGCCTTTTGTTATACGTTTTCAAATTTTAATCACCTTTAATCGCCTTTTGTTATATGTTTTCAACTTTTAATCGCCTTTTGTTATAAGTTTTTAACTTTTAATCGCCTTTTGTTATACGTTTTCAACTTTTAATCACACTTTGTTATACGTTTTCAACTTTTAATCGCCTTTTGTTATACGTTTTCAACTTTTAATTTCCTTTTGTTATACGTTTTCAACTTTTAATTTCCTTTTGTTATATGTTTTCAACTTTTAATCGCCTTTTGTTATATGTTTTCAACTTTTAATTACCTTTTGTTATAGGTTTTCAACTTTTAATCACCTTTTGTTATACGTTTTCAACTTTTAATGACCTTTTATTATATGTTTTCAACTTTTGATTACCTTTTGTTACACGTTTTCAACTTTTGATCGCCTTTTGTTATACGTTTTCAACTTTTAATCGCCTTTGGTTATAGGTTTTCTACTTTTAATCACCTTTTGTTATACGTTTTCAACTTTTAATCACCTTTTGTTATACGTTTTCAACTTTTAATCCCCTTTTGTTATATGTTTTAAACTTTTAATCACCTTTTGTTATGCGTTTTCAACTTTTAATCCTCTTTTGTTATACGTTTTCAACTTTTAATCGCCTTTTGTTATATGTTTTCATATTTTAATTGCCTTTTGTTATATGTTTTCAACTTTTAATCACCTTTTGTTATACGTTTTCAACTTTTAATCACCTTTTGTTATACGTTTTCAACTTTTAATCACCTTTTGTTATACGTTTTCAACTTTTAATCACCTTTTGTTATGTTTTCAACTTTTAATCGCCTTAAGTTATACGTTTTCAACTTTTAATCACCTTTTGTTATACGTTTTCAACTTTTAATCACCTTTTGTTATACGTTTTCAACTTTTAATCGCCTTTTGTTATACGTTTTCAACTTTTAATCACCTTTTGTTATACGTTTTCAACTTTTAATCACCTTTTGTTATACGTTTTCAACTTTTAATCGCCTTTTGTTATACGTTTTCAACTTTTAATCACCTTTTGTTATACGTTTTCAACTTTTACTCGCCTTTTGTTTTACGTTTTCAACTTTTAATCGCCTTTTGTTATACGTTTTTAACTTTTAATCACCTTTTGTTATACGTTTTCAACTTTTAATCGCCTTTTGTTATACGTTTTCAACTTTTAATCGCCTTTTGTTATACGTTTTCAACTTTTAATTACCTTTTTTTATACGTTTTCAACTTTTAATCGCCTTTTGTTATACGTTTTCAACTTTTAATTACCTTTTGTTATACGTTTTTGACTTTTAATCGCCTCTTGTTATACGTTTTAAACTTTTAATCACCTTTTTTGGGCTCAAGCCATGGCGTCCTGATGGAAGGTTCCTTTTTGGTAGCTTCCTTGGGTATAAGACTACTAAGATATTCCCAGAGAATTTAACCACAGGTTATCACAGAATTCTAACTTCTGGAGCGAGTATCTCAAAGGTTTCCCTTTAAGACATCGTAATTTCAACAGGGGACGCATGTCTAAACGCGCCACATAGCTATCTTCACCCCGAACAGAGTTAATGCTTCGGTGTGTAAGAGTAGAGAATAGCTGGGAGCCGTTCCACAGCTAATCTCACTCGTGGCTACTACTGATACTCGAGACGTAAACAAACGGACGCCATTGCTCTAATGACGTCACGCCCGTCTTCATCCTTTGTTTAGTAGTTGCCCTACTTAGACGGATTTTCCCTGTGTTAACTTTATCGTTTTGCATCTTCGCTATGTCGTTACCTTCAGCCTCGCCTTCTTCTGGAAAGTTGAGTACAAGGTTCCAGTATTGTTTAATTAAGCTCTGGCCGTAAAGTAAATATTACTTTTCGAGATAATTGCTGTTTTGTGGCAGAGCTGTGCCTCTACCGGACCCGCCATTTTATGGCGTCGTTGTTGTTATGCATGTCTTATCTAGTTAGCCACAACAACGTTTCCGGCATTATATACTAATCGAATACATTAGTTTATTTAGTCTTCATAGCTAGGAACTTTTATATCGTGTTTAGACGCTTTTTATCGGTCATCGATTGACCTCATACCAGTCGGCTACTATAGCCCCCAGGCCAGGAGCCTACATACAGTGTTCATGCATGATTTATTAGTGATCCTAGACTAAGTTATGAAGATAGTGGCATTATTTTACAATACTTTTGACAGTGATGCAAATGTTTTCGCCTTCAGGGACCATATAGGGGATAGGCTAGTCAGTGACTCTTTCTAGCCTAACCTAATGTTAGGACCCCTATATGCTTCCTTCATCCCCTGCCTTGGCATTCCCTCTATTTAGCCTTGATTCCTTTTCTGAGTAAAGGGATTAATTGTCTAATAGAGTATATATCGCCTCTCTGTCCTCCCTAAAGGAATGACCCCCCTTTAGGGCTGAGTCCGAGAGTGAGGTTAGGCTAGCCTACCTCTATGGCTAGGATAGTCTATGACTTTCCTGCGATAGCGATATGTCTTCTTCCTTTCCTAGTTCAGGACTCTTAGCCCTGTTCTAGGTTAGGTTAGGAAGGTTTCTCTGTTCCATGCTGAAACTGTACTCTTGCACCGTTTTAGCTGATCTGCCTGATCTTAGGTTAGGGAGTGTCCTCCCTTTCCTTAGTGGCCGCTCTGGTACAGAAACCCTTCCTGGGAAGACTTCTCTCTTCTCCCTCCCCACCTATCTCTTGTATAGCCTAGCCTATGCTTAGGTTAGTTTATACCCATCTGTCCCCTGTCCTACAACTCCTCCTTAGGGTGGAATAGTAGGGCTACCCGAGCTTCCTTGTGCAGTCCGCTCTGGTACATATACCTTCATAGTGTCCTATAAGGTTAGTTACCAGTATAGTTCTGCATATGGGAGTCTCCCCCCCCCCCCTTGGGTGTTCCCTAGCCCTCCCTTGGGCTACCTTGCTCCCGGTCCCTAGTGACCCCTGCTCATGGATGTTAGAGCCTGCCTCTATCATGGGTACACCCCCTCAGGGAGGGGGAGGGATGTCTGGAATCCTGATGGTACTTCCTACATCCCTTCCCCCCTCCCCCCTGTCTCTCTCCCTATCCGGGTGCCGGTCTCTTGCCGCCTCTACTGTCGGCAATACCTGCCTCCTACTTGGTGACCCTCCCTAACCTTGCCGCCAGCCCCCCGTGTACCGAGGGACTGCCGGCTGCCGCCGGCTACTACCGGCGGCTCTCCTACTCCTATCTAGTCGTCCGCTTGCCGGTCGACCGCCGGAGTGCCGGCATATACTGCCGGCAACCCGATACAGCCTTTACCATCCTTATCCCAGTCACCAACCTGGCATCCTCCGACTGCCGGAGCCGCCGCTCCCTGCCGGCGTGCCGCCGTTGTGCCGGCGGCCGCCATCCTGGTATTTGACTGACTTTGAACATTGTCTGTCCTAATGCCAGAATCTATGCTGGAGCGAGCTCCGGCATGCCGGCGGCTTGCCGGATGCCCCGGAGGCGTCAAGAATACTTGCACCCCCTTACTGTAGCTATCATAAGACTATGATAGCCCTATATCGCAAACAGATAAGCTGCTTCTGCTATTAAGATCAGTACCTAGTACTGCTCTATTAGTGATCATGCTGTCTCTTTGCATTCTTCTAATTCCAGCATGCTATGTGCATCTTAGCACGGCTGGTTGCCAGAAGCAGTTACCTTTTAAATGAGGCCTTCTGGCCCTTAACTGGGAACCGAATGAATTCGGTCCCAATCTTGTCCTTGGTTTTTTCCATGGAATTCCAAAATACTTGGAATTCTAGGAAACTATATCCAGTGCCCTCGGTCACTCGGATTATCCAGGGACCAAGCTTATGGTAACCAGCCGGGCGAGATGCATGGAGCATGTTCTCCTTTACTATTTTCATTCTCTATGCATCACACCTTCTTTAAGTTAAAATTAATGATTAATATTAACTTAGTTTAAGAGCCATTCTTATGACTCCCCCATACTCATTTTCTCTTTCTTCCACAGGAGGAGCAGATGAAGTGTGATTTCGCCTTCTGCGCTGTGAAATGCCCGCAGTTTTACGGGCATACGGCTTGCAGGACTCACGCCCCTTGTGCAGACAAGAAAGGGGATTTGAAGTTTTGGAATCCACTGGATTGTACGGTCTGCCAGGCCTACCTAGTTGAGGCCTTCCATAACCCTCCTTCAGCGGAGGTTAGAGACATTTCTCGTGAAAAGCTGCGCAAGTGGGTGCGTGGCTTCCAGAAAAATGCTACCGGACCGTACCTGGCCACCGAAGAACTGAGGTCACTATTGTTCCCTAAGGCCTCCTCTGACTCAGTGGTACCCAAAGATGTGATCCCCACTGTCCAAATTACGGTGGAACCTGATGTGGTCATGGCTCAGTCCATGCACGAGTGTCGTTTGGATTCCGAGGATGACGAACAGATTTCAGACGTCTCGGAAGACACGGAGAAGACGCTTATGGCTCAAGGAGCCGAAGAGGACGAAGACAAGGTGGAGTACACCGAGTCGGAGCTAGAAGCTGCTCCCTCGTCCATCCCCCCTCCTACTCCTACACCGACGGAAATGTCTATTCCGTCTACCTCCTCGACTCCGGATCCTTCTTCTTCTACTCAAGAACTGATCCGGCTGATTAGAGCCGTCATGGACGACAGGCTGAAGGAGAACCAGGAGTCCATCAGGTCGATGATAGGATCCAGAGAGCCGTAGAAGATTTCGGTCAAGGATCTCCCCGCTTGCTCTCATGCCAACCCGTGGAGGTATGCAGAGCATATGGTTATTGCGACCGGCAGGATCTTTGTCAGTGATAAGATCGGCACGGTCCCTTTGGAAGATGTGGAGTTCTTCCCGAGCTTTGAGGCCTACCCGGACTGTTACGTCCGGCTTCGTTCCGAACCTGCCTCGAAGGAAGAGACCGAACCTAAGGAAGAGATAGTGTTCGATCTCGCAAAGGCCCAGGCTATGCTAGCCTCCGCATTTAAGAGTAGAGGCTTTACCTGCTCTAAGCTTCCGGCATTGAGCAAGAAGCACCCTACTTACGTTGCACCTGATACTGCGGTTCTTCCATTCTTGGAAAAGGCCTTAGCTGCATGCCTTAAAGCGGCGGAAGAAGGGAAACCCTGCCCTGCACTGGAGGAGTGCAGACCCTTCTCCATCGTGACCCCCCCTGACGCTCGACACTGGAAAGATGTTCAGCATACTTTCGTCGTGGGAAGGCTCGATCCTGACGTCGCAGGACGTCAGTTTAATGAAGACCTCCCTAAGCTCAACGATCACCTCCTTCGCCGGGAACAAGACACGAAGGAGAGGCTTGCGGCATCTCTTTCTCATCAAGTCCAACTGGAAGTTATGGCCTGTGACACTAGAGTACCAGATCACTACATGGTACTCTCCAAATCCCACTTACTGACGGTAATGAAGGACTTGTACCACTTCATAAAGGCTCGAAGAGCCTGTCGTGAATTCGTGTTTGCCGGTGCCACCGTGAAACACGAACCCCGGAGGC
This sequence comes from Palaemon carinicauda, assembly GCF_036898095.1. Lineage (NCBI taxonomy): Eukaryota > Metazoa > Arthropoda > Malacostraca > Decapoda > Palaemonidae > Palaemon > Palaemon carinicauda. The sequence continues at coordinate 278,537,430 of NC_090725.1, forward strand.
TGATTTCCTCCAACATCTGGGGAAAGCACCTGTTTCCTTCTGACCTTGTGAAGGAAATAACTGACAGAACCGCCACGGAGAATAGGAACCTTCTCCACAAGTGGGGCATGTCCAGGAAAAGGAAACCCTCTCAGGACGACGGACCTCAGCCTAAGAGGAAACCTCAAAAGTCAAAACCCCAGCAACGTCAGCAAAGACGTCAGTTTCCGGGACCCGCTACCTCCCAAGTGGTTGCCCAACCACAACAGACCTTTCAATTGGTCCCCCAACCGGTGTTGTCACAGTCACCGGTCTTCACCCCTGCCTTTGAGCAACCATCAACTACCTTTCATGCCAAAGGTAGAGGCTCATTCAGGGGTGCAAGCAAAGACGCATCTCGCCGTCCCTCCAGAGGTAGAGGAGGAAAGGGAGCTAGCGGCCGAGGCAACAAGTCCTCGGGACACCAGAAGCAATGAAGTGCTTCCGGTGGGAGGAAGACTCCGCCAATTCCAGGATCGTTGGACCTTCGATCCCTGGGCACACAGCATCATCAAGAACGGTCTAGGCTGGAGTTGGACGCAACCACCCCCAATCTTCCAGCAGTTCTTCCAGCAATCAACCCCCCTTCTGGAAGAATATGTTCTAGACCTCTTGAACAAGAAGGTGATAAGGAAGGTAAAGTCCACCAGGTTCCAAGGGAGACTGTTTTGTGTTCCCAAGAAGGACTCAGACAAACTCAGAGTCATTCTGGACTTATCCCCCCTCAACAAGTTCATAGAGAACAACAAATTCAAGATGCTGACGCTTCAACAAATAAGGACCCTTCTGCCTCAAGGTTCCTACACGGTCTCTATAGACCTGGCGGATGCCTACTGGCACATTCCAATGAACCATCACGCTTCCTCCTACCTAGGATTTCGACTCCAAAGGAAAAGCTACGCCTTCCGGGCCATGCCCTTCGGCCTCAATGTGGCCCCTCGGATCTTCTCAAAACTGGCGGATGCCATAGTACAACAGCTCCGCCTAAGAAACGTCCAGGTGATGGCCTACCTCGACGACTGGCTAGTCTGGGCTCCATCGCCCGAAGAGTGTGCAAAGTCTTGCAACGAAGTTACCCAGTACCTAGAACACCTGGGATTCAAGATCGAGAAAAAATCTCGCCTCTCTCCAGCTCAGAAGTTTCAGTGGTTGGGAATCCACTGGAATCTTCAGTCACACCGCCTTTCCATCCCCCAGAAGAAAAGGAAGGAAATAGCAGGGTCTGTCAAGCGACTACTGAAATCCAAACGCATTTCAAGACGACAGCAGGAACGAGTTCTAGGCTCTCTACAATTCGCCTCAGTGACAAACCCAGTGCTTCGTGCACAGCTAAAGGATGCCGCGGGAGTCTGGAGACGCTCGGCATCCATCGCTCGAAGAGACCTCAAGAGACGGCTTCCAAACAGACTACGACGCCTCCTAAAGCCGTGGTCGGAAGAAAAGGCCCTGAAAAGGTCCATTCCTCTCCAACACCCTCCTCCATCACTCAACATCCACACGGATGCCTCACTGGAAGGTTGGGGAGGTCACTCCCACCAGAAACAGGTTCAAGGTACCTGGTCTCCACTATTCAAGACGTTCCACATAAACATCTTGGAGGCCATGGCGGTCCTTCTAACTCTGAAGAAGTTATCCCCGCCGCCCTCGATCCACATCCGTCTAACCCTAGACAACTCGGTGGTAGTTCGTTGTCTCAATCGCCAAGGCTCAAGATCGCCCCAGATAAATCAGGTGCTTCTCCCAATCTTCCGTCTGGCGGAGAAGAAGAAGTGACACCTGTCTGCAGTTCACCTACAAGGATTCCGCAATGTGACAGCGGATGCTCTATCTCGGACAAACCCGATAGAGTCGGAATGGTCTCTAGACGCAAGATCGTTCTCCTTCATCTCTCACCAAGTCCCAGAACTTCAGATAGATCTCTTTGCAACGAGCGACAACAATCAACTTCCTCTGTACGTAGCCCCGTACGAGGACCCCAAAGCAGAAGCAGTGGACGCCATGTCACTGGACTGGAACAGGTGGTCCAAGATCTACCTGTTCCCTCCCACCAACCTTCTGTTGAAAGTCCTCTCCAAACTGAGAACCTTCAAAGGGACAGCGGCCCTAGTGGCTCCCAAGTGGCCCCGGAGCAACTGGTACCCCCTGGTCCTGGAGCTGCAGCCCAAGCTGATCCCTCTCCCGGGCCCAGTTCTCTCTCAACAAGTACAGAAGTCGACTGTCTTCGCTTCATCATCGAAAATCAAGGACCTTCATCTCATGATTTTCTCTCCCTTGCCGCAAAGAAGAGGTTTGGGATCTCGAAGAAAAGTCTAGACTTCCTAGAGGAATACAAGACCGAATCCACGAGACGGCAATATGAATCATCCTGGAGGAAATGGGTCTCCTTTGTCAAGGCAAAAAATCCTAAAGAAATCACAATTGATTTCTGTATGTCCTTCTTCATTCACCTTCATGGACAAGGATTAGCAGCCAATACGATTTCCACCTGCAAATCGGCCTTGGCTAGACCAATTCTATATGCTTTCCAAATTGATCTGTCCAACGACATCTTCAACAAACTACCAAAAGCATGTGCTCGCCTACGTCCAGCACCCCCTCCGAAACCGATCTCCTGGTCACTAGACAAGGTACTCCATTTCGCCTCCAACTTGGACAATGATTCATGCCCCCTCAAGGATCTGACTCAGAAAGTTATATTTTTATTTGCTCTCGCTTCGGGAGCTCGAGTCAGCAAAATAGTGGCATTATCAAGAGAAGAAGGACACATCCTGTTTACCGATTCAGGAGAAGTGACCCTCTCCCCTGATCCGACGTTTCTCGCTAAAAATGAATTACCCACCAAAAGATGGGGCCCTTGGAGAATATGCCCCCTGAAGGAGGATGTCTCTCTATGTCCAGTAGAGAGTCTCAAGGTCTATCTTCGCAGAACTTCGAACTTTGGTGGAGGCCAACTCTTCAAAGGAGAAACATCGGGCAGCGACCTGTCACTGAAACAATTAAGAGCGAAAATCACCTACTTCATTCGCAGAGCGGATCCGAACAGTACACCCGCTGGTCATGATCCTAGAAAAGTGGCATCTTCTCTGAATTTCTTTCAGAGCATGGACTTTGAAAGCCTTAAAAACTTCACGGGCTGGAAGTCCTCGCGAGTTTTCTTTAAACATTATGCGAAACAAGTGCACGAAGTCAAACATTTTGTGGTAGCCGCAGGTAGTGTTATGAAACCTGCACCTAACTCTGCGTAGAACAGTGAGTTACTTGGGACTCTAACTCTTCGGGTGCCTATGTTGACCCTCGAGCGATTCATAGTGATGTCTAAAAACACTTAGTGCTTTTATAACTGTTCTTATCCCAGGTGAAATGTCATAGTGTCACACAAGTGCCGCATGCCTTGAGCATGATGTGTTATTTAAAGACTTGCGTTCCTCGAGAACGAGTACCTACTAATATCCTGAAATTCCTTTTCAGATTCAAGAGCAAGCCTTTATTTCTATGTACATTATTATTACTGTAAATGAACTTTACTTTTGCTGTAAATTATTCAATTTCTGCATTGTGAAATAAAATTTCTATTTTATTACTTATGCGTCTCTTTCAGCTCCTACTTACTATGAAATACATACCTGTCATAGTTTTATTTATTCCTCCTTTCTTATGGTTATGAAGAATTTAAGATGTTTAATCCTAAATTATATTCACCCTGACTAAGTAAGGTTCCTACACGAATACTTACTTCTGATAACCAAGAGATGAACTCTATACACAGTGCCCAACCACCACTGGTCTAAATTCAGAATGTTCCTATACAAATACCAAACATTCCGCTTCATCTCTAAGTTCTTCAAGTTCTTCTCTCAGGATGAATAGCCCTTCAATACCACTTTGACGTCGGCATAGCCCATGGGAACTTCCTGCCAAGGGGGGCAGGATACTTCGTTCCTATGGTTCTTTACCTAAGATTACTTTGCTGTTTTGTCAATGCCTAGGCACTTAATACTGGGGGGAAAATCTACCACGATACATTGATTCTCTGGTACTCTTCCATCAGGACGCCATGGCTTGAGCCCAAAAAACGGATTTTGAGCGAAGCGAAAAATCTATTTTTGGGTGAGATAGCCATGGCGTCCTGATGGACCCTCCCTACTACTTCGTCCAGTTTTGTTCCCACCCTGTGCTACTGTATCATGGTGATGGGCAGCAACTGGCTTCAGGATGAAGACGGGCGTGACGTCATTAGAGCAATGGCGTCCGTTTGTTTACGTCTCGAGTATCAGTAGTAGCCACGAGTGAGATTAGCTGTGGAACGGCTCCCAGCTATTCTCTACTCTTACACACCGAAGCATTAACTCTGTTCGGGGTGAAGATAGCTATGTGGCGCGTTTAGACATGCGTCCCCTGTTGAAATTACGATGTCTTAAAGGGAAACCTTTGAGATACTCGCTCCAGAAGTTAGAATTCTGTGATAACCTGTGGTTAAATTCTCTGGGAATATCTTAGTAGTCTTATACCCAAGGAAGCTACCAAAAAGGAACCTTCCATCAGGACGCCATGGCTATCTCACCCAAAAATAGATTTTTCGCTTCGCTCAAAATCCGTTTTGTTATACGTTTTCAACTTTTAATCGCCTTTTGTTATACGTCTTCAACTTTTAATCACCTTTTGTTATGTTTTAAACTTTTAATCACCTTTTGTTATATGTTTTCAACTTTTAATCACCTTTTGTTATACGTTTTCAACTTTTAATCGCCTTTTTTATACGTTTTCAACTTTTGATCACCTTAAATCGCCTTTTGTTATATGTTTTCAACTTTTAATCGCCTTTTGTTATAAGTTTTCAACTTTTAATCGCCTTTTGTTATACGTTTTCAACTTTTAATCACACTTTGTTATACGTTTTCAACTTTTAATCGCCTTTTGTTATACGTTTTCAACTTTTAATTTCCTTTTGTTATATGTTTTCAACTTTTAATTTCCTTTTGTTATATGTTTTCAACTTTTAATTTCCTTTTGTTATATGCTTTCAACTTTTAATCACCTTTTGTTATACGTTTTCAACTTTTAATCACCTTTTATTATATGTTTTCAACTTTTGATTACAGTACCTTTTGTTACACGTTTTCAACTTTTGATCGCCTTTTGTTATACGATTTCAACTTTTATTCACCTTTGGTTATAGGTTTTCTACTTTTAATCACCTTTGGTTATACGTTTTCAACTTTTAATCACCTTTTGTTATACGTTTTCAACTTTTAATCCCCTTTTGTTATATGTTTTAAACTTTTAATCACCTTTTGTTATGCGTTTTCAACTTTTAATCCCCTTTTGTTATACGTTTTCAACTTTTAATCGCCTTTTGTTATATGTTTTCAACTTTTAATCACCTTTTGTTATACGTTTTCAACTTTTAATCACCTTTTGTTATACGTTTTCAACTTTTAATCGCCTTTTGTTATACGTTTTCAACTTTTAATCGCCTTTTGTTATACGTTTTCAACTTTTAATCACCTTTTGTTATACGTTTTCAACTTTTAATCGCCTTTTGTTATACGTTTTCAACTTTTAATCACCTTTTGTTATGCGTTTTCAACTTTTAATCGCCTTTTGTTATACGTTTTCAACTTTTAATTACCTTTTGTTATACGTTTTTGACTTTTAATCGCCTCTTGTTATACGTTTTCAACTTTTAATCACCTTTTCTTATACGTTTTCAACTTTTAATCGCCTTTTGTTATAAGTTTTCAACTTTTAATCGCCTTTAGTTATACGTTTTCAACTTTTAATCACCTTTTGTTATACTTTTTCAACTTTTAATCACCTTTTGTTATACGTTTTGAACTTTTAATCGCCTTTAGTTATAAGTTTTCAACTTTTAATCACCTTTTGTTATACGTTTTCAACTTTTAATCGCCTTTTGTTATACGTTTTCAACTTTTAAATCGCCTTTTGTTATACGTTTTCAACTTTTAATTACCTTTTGTTATACGTTTTTGACTTTTAATCGCCTCTTGTTATACGTTTTAAACTTTTAATCACCTTTTGTTATACGTTTTCAACTTTTAATCACATTTTGTTATAAGTTTTCAACTTTTAATCGCCTTTTGTTGTAGGTTTTCAACTTTTAATTACCTTTTGTTATATGTTTTCAATTTTTAATTTCCTTTTGTTATACGCTTTCAACTTTTAATCGCCTTTTGTTATATGTTTTCAACTTTTAATTACCTTTTGTTATATGTTTTCAACTTTTAATCACCTTTTATTATACGTTTTCAACTTTTAATCACCTTTTATTATACGTTTTCAACTTTTAAATACCTTTGTTATACGTTTTCAACTTTTAATTACCTTTTGTTATACGTTTTCAACTTTTGATCGCCTTTTGTTATACGTTTTCAACTTTTAATTGCCTTTTGTTATACGTTTTCAACTTTTAATCACCTTTGGTTATACGTTTTCAACTTTTAATCCCCTTTTGTTATATGTTTTAAACTTTTAATCACCTTTTGTTATGCGTTTTCAACTTTTAATCCTCTTATGTTATACGTTTTCAACTTTTAATCGCCTTTTATATGTTTTCATCTTTTAATCGCCTTTTATTATAAGTTTTCAACTTTTAATCACCTTTTGTTATACGTTTTCAACTTTTAATCACCTTTTGTTATACGTTTTCAACTTTTAATCACCTTTTGTTATACGTTTTCAACTTTTAATCGCCTTTTGTTATACGTTTTCAACTTTTAATCGCCTTTTGATATACGTTTTCAACTTTTAATCACCTTTTGTTATACGTTTTCAACTCTTAATCGCCTTTTGTTATGTGTTTTCATCTTTTTAATTGCCTTGCATCAGACGCGTTCAACTTTAATCACCTTAAATTTTACGTTTTCAGCTTTTAATCACCCTGCATCATACGCTTTCAATGCCTTATATTTTTTACGTTTTCAACTTTTAATCACCTTGCATCATACACTTTCAAGTTTAATCACCATACATTTTATCTATTCAAGTTTAATCACCTTATGTTTTACGTTTTCAACTTTTAATCACCTTATATTTTACGTTTACAGCTTTTAATTACCTTGCATCATACGGTTTCACCTTCAATCGCCTTATATTTTACGTTTTCAACTTTTAATCACCTAACATCATACACTTTCAACTTTAAATCATCTTACATTTTATGTTTTCAACTTTTAAACACCTTGTAATCCTACCCTTTCAACTTTAATCACCGTACATTTTATATTTTCAACTTTTTATCACCTTGTATCATATGCTTTCAACTTTAATCACCTTACATACTACGTTTTCAACTTTTAATCACCTTGCATCATAGCTTTCAACATCAATCATCATACATATTAAGTTTTTAACAATTAAGCTACCTCAGATTTTATTACTTCCTTCTTTGACCAAACGATTTTTGATCAACTAATTGTGGTTTACGTCTTATTCTATCAAACGGACTCGTATTCTGTCGGATTTAGCATACCATTTAACTTGCTTGTCTCCCTCTATCATTCATGTCTGGCTTTGCAAAATCACTTTTACCTAAGTTTGTCAACCATTTAATCTTTTCTCATTTTTTTCTACTCCTTTTCTCATATTAAGTTTACCTTTCTTTGGCTGCTAGTTTTCTCATTTCCCATTTTTGTTTTCAAGAATTTTTTTTTTTTTTTAATCCATATCTGCCTGGATGCGTAACATGGACATATTCAACTTATTCATGCCTTCGAATTAGAAGCTTATATTTCCTATTTTCTTTTGTTATTTGTAACTCTTTACATTGATTTTTCGATTCCTAAATGGATAACCAATTGTTTCAACTCTTTTTTTTGTTATGCTTTAGCTTAATTCCTGATATTATAATTTTGCCCTTCATTTTTCACATTCATCAATCAGATCTTCAGTTTTATGTAGCATATCATCATTCAAATTTTAATAAGATTTAATTTATCCTAAATATAACGGTTTTTAATCCTAGCTAAAAATTTGGCAGTATACAGTGTAGGCCTAGTCTGTCACTGGTAGCTGTTTGTTAGGTAATAGGTAGTGTTTTCTTCCCAAACTATTTTTTAATAAATATAGGCATTTCCACTGAATCCCAGCTATCTGCATTACCAACTTTGTTTACTATGCTTTACATCCTTTTATTACTCCGTTCCACCACTTTTACTCTTAGTTGGGACATTTTTAGTTTATCTCCTCGTTTTTTACTTTTATAAGTGTTTAGTTCCATGTCTTTGACATTTTAGCTTCGTTATTTTCAAACCAAGATCTTGTTGGTCCCAATAGATATCTAGCATAAAAAGATTCTATACACTGATAAGTGCAGTATCCAAAAAGAGCCACTCATTATCCATGAGTATTTTTTCCTCTCTGTGCTGTTGACTCCAATATACAATAGCTAACCTTTATTGCCATGATAGCAAAGGTTTAGTCTGAGCCTTGATAAAATTGTCACTATCTCCACTCTTACTTAGCAATGTTTTCATCCTAAATTGTATTTGTGTAAGCATGTCCTCTGGATCACATTTATTTGTCTCCTTAATTTACTCTACACCTTGCAGATCTACTAATTTCTGTTCCCTTCTAATTATTCTCTGGGGGACTTTGCATGACAATATCCTTACAACCTCCCACTTTCTCTTTGCTTTCTGTGAGAACTCGAAGCATGTGTGGTAAAGAGTTTTTGTATTATTAATTTTCTTCATCACCTTTATCCATTATCTTAACGGCTGGTATAAGTGTAATCCTTCAGTTAATGACGTCTGTAGTTCTCATCGTTTTTATAAAACGGATTTTGAGCGAAGCGAAAAATCTATTTTTGGGTGAGATCGCCATGTCGTCCTGATGGAAGTTCCTAAAGTAGCTTCCTAAGGGATATATGTTACTACAGTGATATTCCCAGAGAATTAAACCTTCAGGTCCCAGAATTCTAACTCCTGTAGCGAATATCCCTAAATTTTCTCTCAAGGATATCACATATCAGAAGACGTATGCTTGACACGCCACATAGCAATCTGCACCCCTAATAGCGTTTACGCTTCGAGGGGGACGTGGCAGAATAGAAGGGGGGCCGTATCAAGGTTGCCCCCATTCTCGTACTACTATTGACTACCACAACAGCGCCATTCCCAAGATGGCGGACATTCCTTGTAGCATTGAGCATGGTGCTACAGATACAGTACCTCAGGGAGGGATACTGTGTAGATCTTTTCTTTTAGAAAAGAAGGGTGGATTTTCATCAGTGCCTTAATCTTGGGACAACATTTCTATGATCATTTGGACCAATCGAGACAAATGACGTTACAGTTATCCGTCGTTATCACTAATCATACACGATGTTAGTGCTTCCTGCCCCCTACAGGGAAGAGTCATTTTAGACAGTAGAAAAGGGGTCTCAAGGTTAGTTTATATTGTATGAAGAAAACATAAGTAAACACTGTACAGTGAACCCTCGTTTATCGCGGTAGATAGGTTCCAGACCCGGCCGCGGTAGGTGAAAATCCGCGAAGTAGTGACACCATATTTACCTATTTATTTAACATGTATATTCAGACTTTTAAAACCTTCCCTTGTACGTAGTACTGTTAACAAACTACCCTTTAATGTACAGAACACTTAATGCATGTACTAACGTACCCTAAACTAAAACAGGCACAAATATTAAGGGCGACTTTATATCATGCGTTTCCTAAACACGCCAAAAAGCACGATAAAAAATGGCAACCAATGTTTTGTTTACGTTTATCTCTGATTATAATGAAGAAACAAACGCATTTACACATCTGTGTATAGGTTAGTTTCTGCATCGATTATATTGATTATTCAGTACAGTATGTTGATTTGGTTATTACTAATGTTTTACTTAATTTTTCTTAGGACTTCCAAATGAAATGTTTTTCTTTACGACGCTGCCTGAAACGACGGCGTCATAAAGTACGCTCAGTAAACAACATGATGAAAGTGATAATTAATGATATTACAGTAAAAGCTTTAATAAAATATGTTATTACAAATATTATTTACCGTATCTATATAAAATCATACATACGTAGCAAAGCAGGAAAACAATCTACAAGAGAGAGAGAGAGAGAGAGAGAGAGAGAGAGAGAGAGAGAGAGAGAGAGAGAGAGAGAGAGAGAGAGAGAGAGAGAGTTGTTTTACATACGTAAATGTAAATTTTAAACAAAAAAATAGCCCCATTTCATATAAAATAGATTACAAATATTTTACTTTATCATATTACAGTAGTCTGTATAATACTGTAAAGTTCAGTACAGTATGCTGTTGTTAAAGTCGTGGCGATGAAATTCTCACGAAACAAAAACACGCCATTTGAGTACAACAGCTGATTCTCTCTCTCTCTCTCTCTTCGTGTTATACAATACTTACATTTAGATGAAGAAACTAAAATTAGTTTTCTTAGTGTCAATTAAATACGAAACGAAATAATTAGGCCGAGTCTACATCCATTTCAATCATAGCTAAAAATACGGCATCCGATTTCATCAGCAAACCACTATTTTTTGGGAAATATCATTTTTTCTAGAAAATTGCTACTCTTTAAATAGTTAATTGCACATTAAGAAAGCGTGTACTTTTGTTTTTAAATTTCGGGTTTGTTTTAAAAATCGAGTATTGTTGACTTCTTTTTTTTTTTACTTTTGGCTGTGATTAGATCAGCTGTCATCTAGCTGCCGCTCTTGAGTGTGTACGAATACACTAACAAAGTATCATTTATACCATTTCTTAACTTATTCAAACCGTCTACAGTATACAGTTGATATTACATAAGCACCAATGTGTTATAACCTATCAAATTTTTTTGTTTACTGTATTACATTTAAACCCCCCTCTATCTCTCTCTCTCACTCTCTCTCTACCTCTACCTCTCTCTCTCTGGGCTACTTTTCACTACCTCCCATTCCTTACCTCTCTCTATCTCTCTAACAAATGATATCTTTGTTGCTCCTCAAAGTTTCATTTATATTGAAAATCAATCACGATTCAATTTTCCTTACTTTCTCCAATCTCGCACCATCGGTCACATCGCGGTATTTTCGATATTTCTGGAAAATCCGCGATATATGTATATACATGGGTTATGAAAAAAATCCGCGAAGTGGTGAATCCGCGATGGTCGAACCGCGAAGTAGCGAGGGTTCACTGTATCTACAAACCGTCTCGTAGTTTGTGCATATTGACGAATACTTAGTGTTTCTTATTTCCATTGTTTGTAAGCATACAAATATATGAAGAGTACATACTCTGGACTTTTAATCATGCAATTGTCGGGCAAATTAGGACGCAATTACATTCTAATAGACATTTATTTTCGATAAATGACTGTGAATTTGCAAGCAAAACGAATGTAGCATGATAACGGAATTATACATGTAACATGTACAGAAATTATATTTCTTTCATGAGAAGAAAGAAATGATGAGTGCCACTCTCAGATTGAAGAAAATTTATAATAAACTTTCTCTTCATAATTTCTGTACCTGTTACCTTCTATCGACACTTGTGTACTACGTACACACGGCACTAGTGCTAACTGTATAATTCCACACCTGGGATTTTGAACTGAGTTAGTGTCACCATGGTAACACTTATTCAAAGGAGGTCACACTAAAAGAGATGACCCCTTCTCCTTTAATTGACAGTCCCAGTCAATTAGCTGTTCATCGCAGAATCAGACAGCAGGTTAAATACTCTACCTGACGTCACTACTTAATGCTTCATTTCATGGACTTGCTTAGCAGCGTGTTTGTAGAAAACACTGGATGACTCTCGTCCAGTATATGAGCAAGGATATTCGAAGTCCCAAGTAATTAACTGTTTACGACAGTAATTAGGGGGCAGGTTTTAATACACTACCCGCCGCCACTACAGTGTTTCAGTTCACGAACCTATTTCGCATAGTGTTTGTAAAATATTCTGGATGATTTCCATCCGGTGTATGAACGAAGACGCTCAAAGTCCATATACTGAAAGAAGTTCAGTGATGAAACAATCTTTCTCGGATCATGACCTGCGGGAGTACTGTCAGGATCCGCTCTACGAATAAAGTAGGTGAGCTTCGCCCTCAGTTGTTTTAGGGATAAGTTTGATCCAGAGGTTTCTCCTTTAAAGAGCTGTCCTCCCCTGAAGTCTGAAGTTCTACGAAGATAGACCTTTAGAGACACTACCGGACATAGAGAGACATCTTCCTTCAGAGGGCAGATTCTTCACGGACCCCACCTTTTAGTGGGTAGCTCATTTTTAGCGAGAAAGGTTGGATCAGGGAAGATTCAGTTCTCCTGCTTCTGCGAACTGAATGTCGCCCTCATCCCTAGATAGGGCCACTATTTCACTAACTCTAGCCCCTGAGGCTATAGCAAACAGAAAAATAACCTTTTGGGTTAGATCCTTAAGCGAACAATCTTCATTCTTCATGGATGAGGCATAATGTAGGACCTTGTCCAAAGACCAAGAGATGGGCTTTGGTGGTGCTGCAGGCCTAAGCCTTGCACATGCCTTCGGGATCTTATTAAAGATCACATTTGCCAAGTCCACTTGAAAGGCATATAGAAGAGGTTTAGTCAAGGCTGAATTGCACGTATTTATCGTGTTGGCCGCCAAACCTTGGTTATGAAGATGGATAAAGAAGGACAGACAGAAGTTCATTGAAATCTCTTTCGGGCCTTTTGCTTTTACGAAAGTAACCCACTTTTTCCAGGATGACTCATATTGTCTTCTAGTTGACTTAGACTTGTATTCTTCTAAGAATTCTATATTGCCTTTTGAGATCCCAAATCTTTTCCTAACCGCTAGGGCCAGAAAATCATGCAATGAAGGGTTTGGGTTCTCTGAGATAAAACACAGGCAATTAATCTCTGAACCTTCTGAAGTAGTCCTGGGTTCAGAACTAGGGACAGCCTCAGCCTCCGTTCCTTCCTCAAAAAGGACAGATTGCTCTTGGGCTACCTGGGAGCCAACAGAGCTACTCCTCCCTGGAAGGATCTCAGCATGTTGAGGAGACTCAGCAGGTGATTGGATGGGATGAACTGGAGATCCTAAGTCTATCCCTTCCATTTCAAAGACATGATGTCTGTCATTTTTATTAGAGGATCCTCGTATGGGGCTACGTATCTAGGTAGTTCCTTGATGACGCTCGTAAAGAAGAGGTCGGACTGCAGTTTGGGGACTTGTTCCCATCTAGGAGAGAATAGGTCTGCGTCCGTAGACTATTCTAACTCTATCGGCTTGAGCCCGAGTAGAGCATCCACTTGTCACATTGCGTATCGGTTGTACAGTATATGAACTGCTGACAAGTGCCATCCCTTTAGGTAAGGGATGGTTAATTACACCTAGACTGTATGAGACGTTCTCTAGCCTTGTCGATTGCAGCGTCTCGTTATCACTTCCAATTAAGGAAGGACCGATATCGGTCTTTTTAGATCTCTTCGAGTGTTTGATGCTTGTTTTCTCCAGACTCTCAATGCATCTTGCAGCAGTGCTCTTGGCCCTGGGTCTGTCTCTATTGCGAACTGGAGAGAGATCAGAGCTCCTCCCTGTTCGCGTTTTGGGAATCTGACTGATTACCAGTCTCTCTTGACCGACCTTGCCATCTCCTTTTACATTCCCAATGGAAAGGAGAGTTGGTGTGACCACAGGCTTCAATGGTTTTTTTGCCATTGAAACCCTTGAGCTGGAGAGACTCAAGACTTCTTGAAGCTTATCTTGCATCCACGATGTTCCGGGGACCGGATTATTTTCTTGGATGTTCATAGACCAGCCACCTTGGGTGCTGCCCACCCCAGCCTCTTGTCCAGGAACATTGTTGCCTGAACCTTTCCTAGGCTTAATTATTGCGTGACTGTGTCTGCCAATTTTATGAAGATATCTAGGACTGTGTCTAGCCTGACAAGTATCTTTCCTAGGAAATACGTTACTTTGTGTAACTTGAATCCTAGATAGGAGGGTAAAGGGTGATTGACTGGAAATTGCCAATAGACGACTTTCAGGTCTGGTAAGACTACGAGCACCCTTTTTTGCAACAGGGTCCTTATGTTCAGAAGGATAAACATTCTGAACTCGTTGTTTTATTTGGACTTGAGTGGCGACAAGTCCAGAATGACTCTGAATTTTCTTGAGTCCTTCTCGTAGACACACAACGGCCTTTCCTTGAATTAGGTGGACTATAGTTACCCTACCACCTGTATGCTCTAGAGCTCTCAGGTAAACTCCTCCAGGAGGGTTTTGGATTATAGGAGGAGTTGGTAGAGACATCTCCACTTCCCATCTTAGTCCCATCTTGATTAGGCCATGGACCAAAGGATCGAAGGTCCAGCGATCCTAAAGGAACCTCCCTGCTACCGGAAGCATTTCTATGCTTCGAGTGATCAGTAGGATTATATTTTCAACCACCTGCCTGTGGCAGCGCGGTCACTACAACTGTGAGATGTTGTTGAACAGCTCAAAATGAATTTCCAGACCTTTCCGTCTCCCTCTTATGTTGGGGACCCACAACCGTGGGACACACTCCTTTTGAAAGGATGCCCCACTTTTGGAGAAGTCCTACTTTCTCCGTGGTGGCGCTCTTAATCACTTTCCCGACTACCTCGTCCGAAAAGAGGTCTTTACCCCAGATGTTGGAAGATATTAGCTTCCTTGTCTCGTGTTTTGCTGTTGCGTTAGCGAACACAAACTCCCTACATGTTCTTCTAGCCTTTATAAAGGCATAAAGGTCTTTTACCAAGGTAGCCATATGTATTTTAGCTAAGACCTTGAGCATGTCTGGGGTATCTTGATGAGCTGAACAGAACTCTATGTAGTTTTGTAGAGATAGGGAGGCTGCAAGTCTCTCCTTTGTCTCTTGTTCATCATGTAAGAGAAACTTGGATAATTTAGGGAGATTTTCTTTAAATTGTCGACTGACGACATCCGCCTCAAGTTTTCCTACTGAAAAGGTTAAATGGGCTTCCTTCCAGTTCTTCTGTCTGGGAAAGGCTAGTGACAGAGGCTCGCACTCCTTGAGTGTAGGACACGGTTTACCTGCCTCCACTGCCTCGGTGACATATTTAAATGCTTTCTTTGTAAAGGGGAATGAAATTGATGCAGGAGCAAGAAAGGAAGAGTGCCTGTTACCTGGTGTGAATACCTTCAACACTGAGTAACCCGCCTTTTCTATGCTACTTGATAGGATAGCCTGTGCTTTATCATGGTCGAGAATCATAACCTCCTTTGATTCCGTTCTTTTTCTTAACCTTGGTTCATCCTTCAGTCTAACGAAACTGTTAGGAAAAGCATCAAAGCTTGGCCAAAACTCTATTTTGTCCAAAGGAATAGCACCTATCTTCTCTGAGATGTAGAGTTTGCCGTTTAAAATCGGTATCAGCTCCGCAAACCTCCAGGGATTGGTTTTGGAGCATGTCGGAAGGTCTTGATCTATGGGTCGTTTGTATGACCCCTGAGGAGCGACAAGTGGAGCTTTACAAGGCTCTACCTTGCATTTCGCCTCCTGCTTTTTGCTCTGTTTGCACAAGTTTTCTATTAGATTCCTCACTTGGGCCCATAACTGGTCCATTCCATCTAATAGAGGGATAGAAGGCGGAGATATCGATGTCGCTGGCTCTAGAGCCGGAATAGACGGAGACAATTCCAACCCGACATTCTCCCCTTCTTCCCGTGGGTGCTTTCTGCGCTCCTTCGCAAAGGTTATCTGGCTGTCGGGAGATGTACCTCGTGTCTGGGGTCACTATTTCCTTACTTGCTGTTGGAAATAGTATCCTACGCATCTTGTCATTAGGCAGGTAAGGTCGTGGAGAGATTTTCTGAAATCCTCTCGCCCAGTTGCGTAGCTTGAAACGAGCTGCATCCCTAGGCTCTAAGGACTTGGGATTCTTGAAACCCTCGGACAATAAGGTCCGACAAATTTTGCAAGCCTGCGGATTCCAATAATGCAGGGTTTCGGAAATAATATTACAGGGGCATGAAACCTGCATGCATTATGTACGTAAAAACACTTGCTCTTAGTTTTGCAGAAGACTACAACACATGACATCTGAAGAACTTTTGGTAGCAGAAGGGACTTCCAACTCACAGCCAACATGGCCAAAAGCTGCCCTGGCTGCCTGCCGGCAGCTGGCATAACTGCCGGCCGGCAGCTGTCATGGCTGCCGGCCAGCAGATGTCATTACTGCCGGCCGGCAGTTGTCATGGCTGCCTTCCACTGAAATAGCTATTGGCAGTCGGACAACGGCTGAAGAGAGGGAGTCTGGTCGATCCTGGCAACCCACCGGCAACGGTAAGGTTGCAGGGAGTCGCCAACATAAAGGGATAGAAGGGAAGGGAAAGGGGGTCCTGTAAAAGGTACAACAGGAGCCGGCCATAGCCTTTCCTGCCTTACTTAACGAAACTCCGTTCATGTATTAGAACCATCCCATGTGGCTAAAGAATCCTATTCCTTAGCCTAGGGTTAGATTAATACAACAAAGATGTTAGTAGCACCCTTGCCACCACCTCTAAACAGAAAGGAAACTGGGATCTAGTGCCGGTATCCCCTAAGCAGCAGAAGAATTCTATTCTTCAGCTTAGGGTCAACCAACACAGGACTAGTCTGCTAGGACACAGGGAGAAGGTATCATATCGTACAGACCCTTCAGGAGTGGCCTAGGGAGGTCTAGCCTCCTATGTGGGCAGCCTAACCTAGCAAAAGAATTCTATTCATCTTGCTAGTCAGCTACCGACTACAGACTAAATACTCAGATTCTGGCCCAAACCCAAAAACCTGCATCTACAGTTACAGGGGAAGGGCAGAAAAAACCGTAGGATAGTCATACCTGAATTAAAAATTCGAGGCCGACCCACTAAGGTTGTAGCCTAAGGCTACACTCAGATGGAAAGAGGGATTACCTTTAAATCCCCTTTTGGAGACACGTAATATTTCATTTAATTCTAACTTTCCGAAGTCGAAAGAAGTTGGAGAATGCATAATAACAATCCTTGTAAAACGATTGAAAAGTTAGATCAACATGGGACACCCCTAAGCGAAATCGCTACAAAATTAGGAATGTCCGCCATCTTGGGAATGGCGCTGTTGTGGTGGTCAATATTAGTATGAGAACGGGGGCAACCTTGATACGGGCCCCCTTCTATTCTGCCACGTCCCCCTCGAAGCGTAAACGCTATTAGGGGTGCAGATTGCTATGTGGCGTGTCTAGAATACGTCCTCTGATATTATGCGATGTCCTCGAGAGAAAACTCAAGGATGTTTGCTCCAGGAGTTTAGAATTCTGGGACCTGAAGGTTTAATTCTCTGGGAATATAACTTCTTTGTTGTCGCTGACTTTTAAAGTTTTCATTCTGAATATATCGAAATGCCTGTACCGAGAGACCCCAAGCTTTGGTCATTTTACTTAACCCTAAATGTATTTTTGAATATATCGAAATGCCTGTACCGAGAGACCCCAAGCTTTGGTCATTTTACTTAACCCTAAATGTATTTTTTTTTTTCTATACAAGAACTATACTGAAACTAGGTCATCCTCCTCCCTCTGTGTATTTGAGCGCTGAGCCTCCACTACTTTAATGCAGCTTATGGCTATCCATTACTGCCTCATTCAGCAACAATTAGGATTTGAAAATTTTTACGTAATTTTCCTCTGTGCTGTTAATAAAACTTTACCCACTTCTTTCGATACACGTGAATTAGTTTATGTACGTTTCCGACTAATTTGAGCAAATGAAGAAAACATGCTATATAATTACAGTGAAGTGATCGGGTGGTCGTTGAAGAGGCTGGGACAGAAGGTGATGCTGACGGTATTAGGGAGGGGGAGAGATCTCTGTTTGGCCAAAAATTGAATCGGAAACTATCTCCAAAAATAAAAAAATAAATAATATACATGGCAACTCTTTGGCTCCATAGCTGAATTTGTACCATTTCTTCACTTCTCACAACCATATCAAATACAGTACCACCAATTTTTAGGTTTAAATAAAATATATAAAAATTTTTTTTTGTTTATTCCCTTGATTTAAATATGTGAAACAATTTTATGGAAGAAAAAAAAAAAATTTTCCTTGTGAAACAACAATTACAAAAAAAAAAAAAAAAAAAAAAAAAAACAAACAAAAACTTTTGCACAGTTCACACGATTATGGATCCAGATGTGAAGTAAGCAAGCCCTGGATTTACCAGCACTTAAGATATGTTTCTTGGGTGTCGCCAATCTCCTCTCTCGGCCAAATTTGTGCGATGCACTTGCTGCCCACCTGTAAAATAAGAAATAATGGAACTAAACAAAATTTTAAAAAAATTTCAAGTCAAAACCATAAAATTGAGTTTTGGTCATGAAATGACCCACAGAAATAATCAAAACCATAATTGAGTTCATCAAGAAATGGCACACTGATAGTCAAATCCATAATTCTTGAACAAAACTCAAATAATTATGGTTTTGACTTTCTGAGGCCATTTCTTGACAAACACTCATTAACTCCAAAAAATTAAACTGTAATAAACTTTATTCAAGAATAATTTGGTATTGCCAACTTTGTCATAAAATTGTATTTGCTATTAACTTAATCCAAAAATTATGCATACCAGAAACTACTGTTGACAACCGATGAAAATATTTAATTAAAAACTTACTAGTTCCAAACCTGAAATATCAATCAAATGATTATGAAAATTATCTTTATAAAAAAAAAAATTAAATTAAACAACTATAATATGGGTTCTTATGAAAGATTTCAAATGCGCTGATAAACAAAATAGTTTTAATGCCGTTAGTATTACCAATCTGCCAAGACAGGGAGAATTAAACAAGGTATTTGACAATTGATCACCGCTAAGTCATGATTAACTGTCCCTCGAGATGTAGATATCCAAACTATAACAACTATCCCCACTGATTAATCTTTTTTACCACTGGAAAATTACATCCGAGAATGGTAGTACTGTATTCTTACACTTAAATCATCTGCAAAATCAAATAATCATATTCGAGTTAATACCTTTTTCAAAAACAAAATTTTTCAGATTGTAATACAATTGCTGGACAATTCTTCAAAAACATTAAAATTGTCACAGTAATTATAGTAGTAGTAGGGGAGAGAGAGAGAGAGAGAAATTAAACCTTTTGATATGATTTCATAGAGATAAAAGACTTGGGAGGAAATTAAAAAAAAAGAAAAATAAATAAATAAAGAAAAATAAATGCCTGTCAAATATCAGACATTGGGAGAGAGAGAGAGAAATTAAACCTTTTGATATGATTTCATCGAGATAAAAGACTTGGGAGGAAATAAAAAAAAATAAAAATAAATAAATGTCTGTCAAATATCAGACAATATGAAACTTGAAAATACTGATATATGTTTCATAATTTGTATTAGAAACCAAACTGTACCCATGTCAAGAAGTAATACTACAAGCTCATGGCCCCCCTAAAATGCCACAAACTGAAGGTTCAATCTTTTTAACTTAATTCTTCCTCCAATAAACAATATCCCCCTCCATTGACCAACTTACTCTCAATGAACAATACCGAACTAAAATGGTCACCTATCAATCTGACCCCAACTGACTCCAGGTGGTGGGTTGTAAGTGAATTCGACGCATTGTAAGTGGATTTGAATAGCTTACAAACCGTAGTAGCTTAGCAAGTTATAATAACAATCTAACTATCTATATACCAAGGCACTTCCCCCAATTATGGGGGTAGCCGACATCTAACAAATGAAAAAAGGGGACCTTTCCTCTCTACGCTCCTCCCAGCCCGACGAGGGACTCAACCAAGTTCGGCTGGTACTGCTAGGGTGTCACAGCCCACCCTCCCCCGTTATCCACCACAGATTAAACTTCATAACGCTGTATCCTTTACTGCTGCTACCTCCATAGTCATCCAAGGCAACCATAAAGAGCAGCAGGGCCTACCGGAACTGCGTCACAATCGTTCGCCATTCATTCCTATTTCTAGCACGCTCTCTTCTCACATCTATCCTCCTATCACCCAGGGCTTTTTTCACTCCATCCATCCACCCAAACCTTGGCCTTCCTCTTGTGCTTCTCCCATCAACTCTTGCATTCATCACCTTTCGCAGACAGCCATCTTCCATTCTCTCAATATGGTCAAACCACCTCAACACATTCATATTCACTGTAGCTGCTAAATAATTTCTTACACCCGTTCTCACCCTCACTACTTCGTTCCTAACCCAATCTACTCGAGATACACCAGCCACACTCCTCGGACACTTCATCTCAAACAGATTTAACTTCTGTCACTCCATCACTTTCATTCCCCACAACTCCGATCCATACATCACAGTTGGTACAATCACTTTCTCATACAGAACTCTACATTCGTGGCCAACCCACTATTCTTTACCTCTCCCTTCACTGCCCCCAACACTTTGCATCCTTCATTCACTCTTTGACGTACATGTGCTTCCACTCCACTATTTGCTGCAACAACAAAACCCAAGTACTTGAACTGATTTACTTCCTTAGGTAACTCTCTATTCAACATGACATTCAATCTTGCACCAACTTCTCTTCTCGAACATCTCGTAACCTTACTCTTACCCACATTAACTCTCTACTTCCTTCTCTCACATACCCTTCCAAATTCTATCACTAAATGGCCACCTTCTCTTCCGAGTATGCAACCAGTACAGTATTATCTGCAAACAACAACTGATTTACCTCCCATTCATGATCATTCTCATCCATCAGTTTCAATCCTCGTCCATGCACTCGAGCATTCACCTCTCTCACCACTCCATCAACATACAAGTTAAACAACCATGGCGACATCACACATCCCTGTCTCAGTCCTACTCTCACTGACAACCAATCGCTCACTTCATTTCCTATCCTAACACACGCTTTACTACCTTTTTAGAAACTCCAATGCTTGCAGCAACCTTCCACCAATTCCATATAACCTTATCACATTCCACATCGCTTCTCTATCAACTATCATACGCTTCTCTAGATCCATAAACGCAACATACACCACCTTAACTTTTTCTAAATATTTCTCACATATCTGTCCGAATGTGAAAATCTCATTCATACATTCCCTACCTCTTCGAAAACCACCCTGTATTTATAAGATTGCATTCTCTGTTTTATCCTTAATCCTATTAATCAGTACTCTACCATACACTTCTCCAACCACACTCAACAAACTAATACCCCTTGAATTACAACACTCGTGCAAATCTCCCTTACCCTTATATAGTGGTACAATACATGCACAAACCCAATTCACTGGTACCATTGACAACATAAAACACACACTAAACAATCTCGCCAACCATTCAAGTACAATCATCCCTCCCCCTTTTTAACATCTCAGTTTTCACTCAATATTATTCACATGATAATAATAATTTTTTAATTCATTTTTATCTATCTACTATGGGTTTCACAGACCGTGCAAGTGCGATTTTTTGCAATTATTCTGTAACGAACAGTCGTATCAATACGAGATTTTACTATAGTGTATTACACCCAGTAAGGAAATTTATAGGAGTATCATGAATCATTTATTGTAAATAATAAAGGGATTTTGACGAAGGAAAAATCTATTTCTGGGGAGAGACCTGTGACGCCCGGTGAAAAAGTCCTTCTTTGTACTTTTTCTGATATAAATCTTCCAAATATACCAGAGAAAATTAAAAGCATGGAATGCAGAGGTTACAACCTTCGCGCGAGCACCTTGTTGGTGTCGTATATCTAACAAGGGCGTTTGTAAAACACTATTCATAGGCTGTCTTCCATTTAGATAATCCCTTCATCAAAGGGGGAGGGCCGTGACAGGCCCTAGAGAATACAATTGGGTTACCCTACCGACACCTACCACTCGCGCTCACCAGGTCATCCTTCTGCAAGAACATTTGGCTTAGCAAGGAAAGGGTGGGTCCGTACAAAAATAACCGGGAAGGGTTTCACCGGGCATCACAGGTCTCTCCCCAGAAATAGATTTTTCCTTCGTCAAAATCCCTTTTCTGGGTCGACCTGTGACAATGTACCAGAGAATGCCTTCCAAGCCCAATAAATTAATAACAATGAGGAGAATACAATCACCATGTACGACAATAATATGATATAATAAAGTAAGTAATCGTCCAATTACCAACCAGCCAAATGACATAGGGAACGTAAGGTTAAATAATTATGACGACAAGGAGCCAACAGAGTGTCGAATCGCAAAAGGCATCAAACCTTACTTGTCTAAGTATATCTAAACATTAAAGGAACGGTAACTACAATAACAGTTAAACCATAGGAATTAAACTTGGCAAATATCATAGGGCTAACGATCTACCCAGGAGAGCGGCGACGTGGTGTGAGTGGCGGGTAGGAGGAAGAAGAGAAGAGATGGAAGGAAGGAAGAAGAAGAGATTAATGGGGAGGGATAAGGCTCCCCGCTGCCATCATCGGGTATTTAAGGGCCTGTAAGATCTTTAGATATTGGCGTTTGACAACCATAGGGGATTTCCAACCCGTATATTTTTTAAAATCATCTAAGTCCCTGTTCTGGAAGTCATTGTTGGAGGCATCTACTGTCCGTATATCATGAGCCTGGGGAAATGATTCCGGATTAGTATGTTTAATGAAGTAGAGGATTTGTTGCCTGATACCGTGAATGGAAATAGTACCTACTTGTTCCCTGATAACCAAGGGGCCAGACGAGCGGGTGGCAGTTCTAGCTAAAAAGGGCCTTGAGAGTGTGACTGTACACGGAGAAAAAATTCTGGGGATGAAGAATAACCTTCTGAGGGGAGCACCTATTTTGCGGATCCTCATTTTTTAGCTAGGAAAGCTTTGTCTGGAAAAGGAGTACTTCGGCTGAAGGGAGGAAATCTATGTTTTCCAGGTTTCGTGAGAGAGCTGCTAGTTCTGATGTTCCATCACCTGAGGCCATAGCCGTTAGAAATAAAGTCTTCCTAAGAAGAGTGATATAAGAGCAGGATTCATTGTCCGTGTCCATCGCAAGTTTGAGAACACCGTTCAGAGACCAAGAGTCCTTTTGTGGCCGAACCGAAGGTCGAAGCCTAGCACGTTTTTGGAATTGATGAAAAATAGGAATCAGCTAGGTTAATGTTGAACCCAACAAGGAAGATCTTCTTCAAAGCTGACTTGATGGTGGTTAAAGTTCTAACTGTTAGGCCTTTGTCAAATAGGAACCTCAAGAAAGAGATGGCTAAATGCGGGGACATACGAGTATGGTCTGAACTCTTAGGGGATCTGCTAGTTGTTAACGGCCGAATCATATTGGCGAATTGTAGAGTCCCTTTTTTCCAATTCGATGAAGAGATCGTTTTCCGGTTCAATGTTCGCGTCTCTACGAGCTGCCAACTTCCTGTAGTCCACAAAGTTAGAGTTTTGGCTATCCTTGAGTAATCTGACACAGTGAGTTTGGATTACTCGGGTCAGTTTGAGGAACGGGATCCGGATGGGACGGAGTTTCAACTCGAGGAGGAGAGGAAACCAACTGTTCTTGGCCAGTGAGGTGGTACTGCGCCCCGGAAGGAGCGTAGTTTGTGTAAAAGTTTTTAGAAGATTCACTGGGGGAGATAGGGAAATCTTCTTCTAATGGTTCCAATCCCAGGGTAATGCGTCCATGGCATAAGCCCGAGGGTCCAGGGTTGGGGTCACATAACAAGGAAGTTTGTGATTCATCTGAGTTGCGTTACCTGGAGGCCTGGAACGAGCCTGAGTATCCACCGGAATGAAATTATGTCTAGAGACCATTCTGACTCCAGTGGATTCGTCCTGGATAGTGAGTCCGCTCTCACATTCTGGCCTCCCGCTAGGTGAGGTGCTGACAGGAACCAGTTCTTTTCTGTTGCCCAGGCGAAGATAGTGACCAGGATCTGATTCAGGTTGGGGGACTTGGATCCTCCCCTGTTGATGTAGTGTACTGCGTCTGTGCTGTCTGACACTACTCTGATGTGGGTCGACCTCGGAGGAGTCTCTCTCTTCAGGGTCAAGAACACTGCCATGGCTATGAGAACATTGATATGGGACTGTTTCATGGCGAGTGACCAAGAACCTGAAACATCTGATGTTTGGAATAATCCCCCCATCCACTTAGAGACGCGGCTGTATGGAATGTCACTTGTGGAGGTGGGAATTGTAGAGGAACCGATTTGGAGAGGTTCTTCGGTTTGGACCATGGGCGTAGTCTCATTTTCAAGAAAGAGGGGATCTTCGAGACCTTGTCTCTTATAGATACTGTAGCTCTCTTTCTCCAAACTCGATTGATGTCTTTGAGTTTGGCTTTTATTAGGAGATCTGTTACTGAAGTGAATTGGAAAAGGCCGAGGATACTTTCTAAGGCTCTTTGGACACCTGTTTGTGTTTGAGAAAATTCTTGATCTTGGAACTATTCCTCTTACCTTTTGGAAGGGAGAGACAACGTGTGCTTCGAAAGGTCACACTGAATGGCTAACCATTCTAAGTGGCCTGATGGTCGCAGGCGAGATTTTTGGAGATTGACCCGAAATCACAGGTTGTCGAGAAATCGAAGTAATTCCTTCGTGGCTCTGTTGCCTTCTATGGCCGGCCGGGCCCAAATGAGCCAACCGGCCAGATAAGCAATGATCTGTATCTCTTGGTTCCTGAGTTGTTCTAACACTGTCTCTCCCAGTTTCGTGAATATCCTGGGATCAATGTTGAGGCCGAAGGGCATGTCTTGAACACAAAGGGTTTCCTGCTTAGGCGGAAACCCAGATAAGAAGAGAAGTTTCGAGCTATAGGCGCAAGATAATAGTCGTCGGTAAGATCGACAGAGGTGGTGACGGTCCCACGGGGAAGTAAGGTCCGTACCTGAGAGATAGTCAACATCCGGAACTTGTCGCAGAGAATGTAAGAGTTTAGCTTGACAAGTCCAGGTCCACTCTCAATGCCGACAAGCCTTTCTTCGGAATTGTGAACAGGCAGCTTTGGAACTTCAGTGATCGATCTCGTTTGATTGCTTCATCTTGAGTAACTCTGTGGTGTACTCTTTCAGGATGGGAGTGGATTTCTGGGAGAAGGTCACTGGTGGAGGAGGAGGACCTTGTGGCCATTTTCACCTCAAACCTTTAGAGATTATGCTATGAGCCCACAGACCGAAGGTCCAATGGTCTCGAAAGTGGTAAAGTCTCCCCCCTACCGGGACCACCGCGTTGTGAGGGAGTGAATCTAGGTCCTTTCCTTCTCCGAGCCCCCTTTTTTCTAGGTCCGCCTCGATGGCGGGACTGTCTTCTACTCCTGTAGCTTCCTCTCTGGTGTCCACGAAAGGAGCCTGAGGGTTCGGATCTAGGGCTGTATGCAGGTAAAACATCCCAACGGGGTTGGGCTGTGTACCTGGGGAATCAGTGTGGTAGACCACCTGATGAGGGGGATTCGGATGCATAGATGTCGAATCAGAGGAAGGCTGTGATGACGAGTGGGTAACCGACTATCGATTCCTGTCTGATAGAGGCCTCAGACAGAACGTATTTCCCACAACTAACCCGATCAGACCATCAAACGTGTAGGTCGAATTGGAAGGGCAGATCTTGGAATTATCGTACCCCCCAGACTGACAACATCCTGGTCCAGACAGATCGGGCCTGTCCTTTAGGAAATAATACCGTTACCTTCGGTACCTTGTCTAACCTAACCAAGGCAATCTCTTTCAATCGAACGAATCCATTGAATGGGAATTCTAGTACCTGGGAGTAAAATCTAGGTCCCCCAGAGGGAGGACGTCCATGCCATCCAGATTTATGGTACCATCTATATATGGAACATGTAAGGCAAATCTCTATGCGTTGTTTTTATCGAAGGAGGTTACTTCGATACGCCTGGGGCTGTAGGGGGAGACATCCAAGTTCCTGAACGGATCCGACTCACCCCCATACCTTTGAGCTCCGTCATAGCCTCTTGGTTTTCCCTAGAATGTGTTGCTTTTAGCAGTCACGGTTTATGCAGGGTAACATGAACATCAGGATCCTTTAAGGGTCCTAGGTCGGTGACGTAGGTAATTGCAAAGCTGAAGGCTCAAAACTCATCCCCACCTACCTGCCCGTCCATGGGGTCGTCGTCCAACCTTAGAGAGGACACTCCGAGGAGATAGGGACCTCTAGATGGAGCATTCCTTCCCAACCTTGATACCCAAGGGCGGAGAGCCTCTCTTGCAGGCCAGAGAGATTCATCATCATCCTGACGGGAACCATGTAGGCGAACCTTCTGTAACAGAAAGGGGACATAAGTCTTGATGTTCCTTGAACTTTGGTTAGTGATCCTATTCACAGGCAGGGATCAGCTGTATAACTCATAAAAATCAATTTTAAAGAAAAGTCATTTAATGTACTATCTTTTGGGGTATAGTTCGACACTTGTATTCATGAAATGTGACACTGTTGGCGCATTCGCCATAGGTTGGCCACCCCTGACTCAGACGTTCAGAACCGGGTCTAACATTATCTTACCGATGAGGTTTATAGTTACATGTTATGTGGTTACTGGATATTAGTATTCTATTGATTCATCTGTTCACTGACCAGAGTCTCAAGGAACAGTAGATAGCCTCTCATGGCATGGTTGGTCTCGACCTGGCCCTTCATTAGAAGGGGCTAACGTTGGGTTCCTAGTACTGAGTGGAAATTTATTTCTATTTGAACACTATGTCGTATGGATATTTATCCATATTTATACATAGTTAGAATTGAATATATGCATAAATATAGGCATAATTAATTTATTTCTATTTGAACACGATGTTGTATGGATATTTATCCATATTTATACATAGTTAGAATTAAATATATGTATAAATATAGGCATAGTTATGTTCATATATTTTTATTAGGACTTTCAAGAATAGCTAATGAATATTACCAACGCAAATTCAAAGTGTCATTAAAGTAAGTACAGTTTACTTTGTATTCATGTTAAATCCTTTCCTTTACAGCTAAAACAAAAGATTGGCCACCCGTGGTCTGAGTGATCTCTGTCTGTCCGGTACAAACAAAGGTCCGTCATAGTGACAACGTGAACACCAGAGGAAATCTAATATTAACCTCAATGCTGATCGCCTGTACGATATCCGGTTAAGCCGGAGATTCGATGAAAAGGATCGTAATAACGATATTGTGAATATTCATGAAAAAGGGTTCATACCCTGATTCTGATCGTCTGATTGATCTCTGTTTGTACAGGAGAACCAGTGACAAAGGTCCGTCATCGTGAAAACGTGATCCTCAGCAGTACGATAACATTCCCCAATACTGAATGTCTGTGTTATCTCCAGTGAAGCCGGAGATTCGATGAAAAAGGGACCGTAATAATGAAAATGTGAAATCTTCATCGGTATCACATTATTAACTCCGGTTCTGGACGTCTGCTTGATCTCTGTTTGTACCGGAGATCCGGTAGCAAAGGCCCGTCATCGTGATATCGTGACCGTCCCTGGTACGATAACATTAACCTCAATGAATGTTTGTGTTATCTCCAGCGAAGCCGGAGATTCGATGAAAAAAGGGGGCCGTAAAGGTGTAATTGTGATCAAACATGACAAAGGTTCGTGTGCAAAAGGCCTCAGCCGGAGTCTGAGTGCCGGATTTCACCGTTGCACTCCAAATATCTGACTAGTTCTCACCCAATGAGTATCCATTATAGCGGAGCATAACTCAAGGCGGAGCTAAGCATAACTCAAGGCGGAGCTAAGCATAACTCAAGGCGGAGCTAAGGATGTCGGTATAAAACGACCCCAATTATTGAATCATACACTAACGTACCTATTAACAGTGTTAGCTATATTAACAGTAACCACATCAATAAAACGTGTATAACATTAAACGTACTATCATCAACTCTGATAATAAGAGGAGGCCTGAATAACACGTGATCGTATAAAAACGGAGAACGGGAAATTCACCTCTCTTACTCGAGCTAATAAAGAAAACGAGAGAAGGGATAACTCATATCTGTAGAACAGGAAACGAGCACTCTATGCTCTCGCTCTCAAGGTTACATAATAAAAAACTAACATCACACAATAATATAAGAAAATTAATAAAATTGATTGCTTTTTTCTTAGTAATTGTAATAACCAAGAACGAAGAATAACGACAACGTAACAAATAAACAAGGATATAGTCTAAATCGAGCCTTCCTGAGGCGAGTACAAACTAACAGACTAAATCGCTAAACTTTAAATGGCTATTCTTCGTAGGTCCAAATTGGACTTGCAAGCAAATAAATACCATAGTAAAAACTAATAATAATTAATGATAACACAAAAGGCCATAAAACGTAAGTGATATAACCTAGATGACAGAGTACCAGATGGGCAAAAATAACTAAAAAATTTACCGAAGCGAACATAACCCAAAATGGCTGCCGATATCTCGGCAGGACAATCGCTTCCAAAACTAAAAACCACCATATTGGAAACAGAACAATGCCCGGTTCTGCAATAAGCTGCCAAAACAAACTATGGTACTTAACACTGGTAACGGTGAAGTAGCAATGTCAGTCATGTTGAAATAACGAGAAACTCTTCGAAAAAACACTGTGGCCAAACCAATTCAACTTGCTCGCAAGTCCAAAACAGAAGGATGACCTAGTGAGCGCGAGTGGTAGGTGTCGGTAGGGTAACCCAACTGTATTCTCTAGGGCCTGTCACGGCCCTCCCCCTTTGATGAAGGGATTATCTAAATGGAAGACAGCCTGTGAATAGTGTTTTACAAACGCCCTTGTTAGATATACGACACCAACAAGGTGCTCGCGCGAGGGTTGTAACCTCTGCATTCCATGCTTTTAATTTTCTCTGGTATATTTGGAAGATTTATATCAGAAAAAGTACAAAGAAGGACTTTTTCACCGGCCGTCACAGGTCGACCCAGAAAAGACTTTTGTACCTATACCAAGAGGCAAAACTCATTAGCCAAGCAAGAAAACGAACACCAGGTTGGAAGAGCTCCGCCTGCCTACAACCCCCTTCACCTCCAACCCCCATTTTCTTCCTCCCCTCTCCTATCTTCCCTCACCTGCCCTACGTCTTTCCTTCTCTCTTTCTCTCTCTCTGAATGTTGCTTTGATTTAAACATTTTTTTTACGATATTTTTTTCTATCAATCTAATAATTATTTACATAACTAATACCATAGAGAGAGAGAGAGAGAGAGAGAGAGAGAGAGAGAGAGAGAGAGAGAGAGAGAGAGAGAGAAGAGAGAGAGAGAGAGAGAGAGAGAGAGAGAGAGAGAGAGATGAGCAAACCAGTGAATAAAGCAGTCGGTCATCTGATAGGTAACAACCGATTGAATTGTTCCATATCTACAACAATAAATATTATAATTAGATAAGATAGATAGATAGATAGATAGAGTGCTTGATATAAAAAAAAAATCATACAAAATAAGTTGCAACTTAAGCTACCTTCTCAGAAAGAGAGCATGAAGGGAAGGGAAAGAACGGAGAGGGATGGATGGCGTGGAGGTGGAGAGAGATAGCTTGAAGCAGGGGGAGAGCAGGTGAGGGATGAAAGGAGAGGGAGGGAGGGGGTGGAGGTAGAGGTTCTGTATATTATTGTTCGGTTTTGTGACTGGATGATTGAGATTTTGCCCTTTGGCATAGGGGCAAGTGTCTTTATAATTAATAATTAACGATTCATTATACCCCTATAAATTTCCTCACTGGGTGTAATACCCTATAGCAACATCTCGTATTGATACGACTGTTCGTTACAGAATAATTGCAAAAAATCACACTTGCACTGTCTGTGAAACCCATAGTAGGTCTAATGCTATACATACTAAAATAGTCAATAAACACATTTCCCTATTCTCATCTCCCGGTTATGACTTAGGCAAGTTGACTATCATATTATACTGATGGTTATGCGCCTACAGTATATAAACTCCGATCGTCTGCTATTTATCTGATTTTCTGGGTCGATCTGTGACGGCCGGTGAAAAAGGGTCCTTCTTTACACTTTTCTAATATAAATCTTCCAAATATACTAGAGAAAGATAAAAGCATGGAATGCAGAGGTTACAACCCTCGCGCGAGCACCTTGTTGGTGTCGTGTATTTAACAAGGGCGTGTGTAAACCACTATTCACAGGCTGTCTTCCATTTAGATAATCCCTTCATCAAAGGGGAGGGCCGTGACAGACCCTAGAGAATACAGTTGGGCTACCCCACCGACACCTACTACTCGCACTCTCCAGGTCATCCTTCTGTTTTGGACTTGCCAGCTAAGTCGGTAGGGTTTTGATCAGTGTTTTTTCGCAAGTGTTTGTCGTTAATTCAACATGACTGACGTTGCTACTTCACCTTTACCAATGTTAAGTACCATAGTTTGTTTTGACAGTTTATTGCAGTACCGGGCATTTGTTCTGTTTCCAGTATTGTGGATTTTAGTTTTGGAAGCGATTGGCCTGCCTCGGTATCAGCAGCCATTTTGGGTTTTGTTCGCTTCGGTAAATTTTCAAGTTAATATTGCCCATCTGGTACTCTGTCATCTAGGTTATATCACTTACATTTTATGACCAATTTTATTATCATTATTTATTATTAGTTTTTACTATGGTATTTATTTGCTAGCAAGTCCAATTTGGACCTACGAAGAATAGCGATTTAGTCTTTGTTATAGTTTTGTACTCGCCTCAGGAAGGTGCTCGTTTTAGACTACAGTATATCTTTGTTTATTTGTTACGTTGTCGTTATTCTTCGTTCTGGGTTATTACAATTACTAAGAAAAAAGCAATCAATTTTATTATTTTTCTAATCATATTATTGTGTGATGTTGGTTTTTTATTATGTAACCTTGAGAGCGTGAGCATAGAGTGCTCGTTTTCGGTTCTACAGATACGAGTTACCCCTTCTCTCGTTTTCTTTATTAAGCTCGAGTAAGAGAGGTGGATTTCCCGTTTTCTGTTTTTTTACGATCACGAATTATTCCTGCCTTCTCTTATTCTCCGAGTTGATGATATTACGTTTAATGATATTCACGTTTTATTGATGTGGTTACTGTTAATATAGCTAGCACTATTAATAGGTTACGTTAGTGTATGAGTCATTAGTTGGGGTTGCTTTATGCCGACACCCTTAGCTCCGCCTTGAGTTATACTCCGCTATAATGGATACTCATTGGGTGTGAACTAGTCAGATATTTGGAGTGCAACGGTCAAATCCGGCACTCAGACTCCGGCTGAGGCCTTTTGCACACGAACCTTTGTCATGATTGATCACAATTACATTTTTACGGTCCCTTTTTTTATCGAATCTCCGGCTTCACTGGAGATAACACAGACATTCAGTATTGAGGAATGTTATCGTACCGATGAGGGACCCGATTTCACGATGACGGACCTTCGTCACTGGATCTCCGGTACAAACAGAGTTCAATCAGACGATCAGAACCGGAGTTAACATTCTGATCAATCTGACGATCAGAACCAGGGTATGAACCTTTTTCATGAATAATCACGTTTTCACTATGACGGACCTTTGTCACCGGATCTCCGGTGGCAACAGAGATCACTCAGACCACGGGTGGCTAATCTTTTGTTTTAGCTGTAAAGGAAAGGATTTAACATGAATACAAAGTAAACTGTACTTACTTTAATGACACTTTGAATTTGCGTTGGTAATATTCATTAGCTATTCTTGAAAGTCCTAATGAAAATAGATGAACATAATTAGCAATTTTAAATTAAAGTCATTCAATTTACTATCTTTGGGGTATAGTGCAACACTTGTAATCATGAAATGCGCCACTGTTGGCGCATGCGCCATAGGTTGGCCACCCGACTCAGACGTTCAGAACCGGGGTTAACATTATTTTACCTATGAGGTTTATAGTTACATGTTATGTGGTTACTGGATATTAGTATTCTATTGATTCATCTGTTCACTGACCAGAGTCTCAAGGAACAGTAGATAGCCTCTCATGGCATGGTTGGTTTCAACCTGGCTTTTCATTAGAAGGGGCTAGCATTCGGTTCCCAGTACAGAGTAGAAATTTATTTTATTTGAACACGATGTTGTATGGATATTTATCCATATTTATACATAGTTATAATTAAATATATGCATAAATATAGGCATTTTTATTAGTTAGAGTTATATGGCTGATCCCAGCCTGTGAATAGGATCACTAACCTGAGTTTCAAGGAACATCCAGACTTATGTCCCCTTTCTTTTACAGAAGGTCCGCCTACATGGTATGGTTCCCGGAGTCATGCACGCTCTGCTACGAGCTGTCCTCGCTACTCCGGACCCATGATGTAAGTTTGTTCTAATATGTTTCCTTTTGGTATCCTTTGGCGATTATTTAATTTGATCCGGATTAATGTATGCATTGCTTATTGAGGAGAACGGTCTTCTCCATCACTAATCCCCTCACTTCTTTCAGAATGATGATGAATCTCTCCGGCCTGCAAGAGAGGCTCTCCGCCCTTGGGTATCAAGGTTTGGAAGGAATGCTCCATCTAGAGGACCCTATCTCCTCGGAGTTTCCTCTCTAGGGTTGGACATCGACCCCATGGACGGGCAGGTAGGTGGTGATGAGTTTTGAGCCTTCAGCTTTGCAATTACCTGCGTCACCGACCTAGGACCCTCAAAGAATCCTGATGTTCATGTTACCTTGCATAAAACCGTGACTGCTAAAAGCAACACATTCTAGGGAAAGCCAAGGGGCTATGACGGAGCTCAAAGATATGGTGGTGAGTCGGATCCGTTCAGGAACTCGGATGACTCCCCCTACAGCCCCAGGCGTATCGAAGTAACCTCCTTCGATAAAAACAACACATAGAAATTTGCCTTACATGTCCCATATATAGATGGTACCATAACGCTGGATGGCATAGACGTCCGCCCTCTGGAGGACCTAGAATTTACTCTCAGGGACTAGAATTCCCATTCAACGGATTCGTTTGATTGGAGGAGCATGCCTTGGTTAGATTAGACAAGGTACCAAAGGTAACGGTATTATTTCCTAAAGGACAGGCCCGATCTGTCTGGACCAGGATGTTATCGGTCTGGGGGGGTACGATAATTCCAAGCTCACCCCACACAATGGGGAATACGCCATATCTACAGCTGCTGTCATTGTTGCCTTGCCTGTTATGGATAAATGGACAGGTCTTACTATTCAAGCTGACAAAGAAGGTTCGGCCATACCGGCTCTTAAAGAGCCGGACCCTACCTCGGGGAGACCCTAGCCTCGATTTATCCCACTGAGACTTTGTTTCGGATATTCAGGAAGAACCAATCTCTGCCCTTCCAATTCGACCTACACGTTTGGTGGTCTGATCGGGTTAGTTGTGGGAAATATGTTCTGTCTGAGGCCTCTATCAGACAGGAATCGAGCAGGCTGATAGTTTCCTCCTGATGAGGTAAAACCCTCTTCCCTCAGGAGGTGGTGAACAAGATTCTACAAGATGATACGAGAGCAACCCAAAATTGCAGGAAAGGCGGGGCCTCACTGCTAGAAAGAAGGTCGAAGACCAAAAACAAGCTTTCTTCAAGAAGAAGCAGAGAGTTGCCCTCTACAAAACGAACCGGGGTCACTGCCATCAATAGTCAGTTACCCACTCGTCATCACAGTCTTCCTCTGGTTCGACGACTATGCATCCGGATCCCCCCTCATCAGGTGGGATACCTCACTGGTTCCCCAGGTACACAGCCCAACCCCGTTTGTATGCCCTCGCCTGCATTCAGCTCTAGCTCTGAACCCTCAGGTTCCTTTCGTGGACTCCACAGAGGAAGATACAGGAGTAGAAGACAGTTCTGCCATCAAGGCGGACCTAGGAAAAAGGGGGCTCGGGGAAGGAAAGGACCTAGGTTCACTCCCTCACAACGAGGTAGTCCCGGTAGGGAAGAGACTTTACCACTTTCAAGACCATTGGACCTTCAGTCCGTGGGCTCATGGCATAATCTCTTAAAGGTTTAGAGACTTTACCACTTTCAAGACCATTGGACCTTCAGTCTGTGGGCTCATGGCATAATCTCTAAAGGTTTGAGGTGGAAATGGCCACAAGGTCCTCCTCCTCCACCAGTGACCCTCTCCCAGAAATCCACTCCCATCCTGAAAGAGTACACCACAGAGTTACTCAAGAAGAAAGCAATCAAACGGGACCGATCACCGAAGTTCCAAGGCCGCCTGTTCACAATTCCGAAGAAAGGGTTGTTGGCATTGAGAGTGGACCGGGACTTGTCAAAGCTAAACTCTTACATTCTCTGCGGCAAGTTCCGGATGATGACTATCTCTCCGGTACGGACCTTACTTCCTCGTGGGGCCGTCACCACCTCTGTCGATCTTACCGACGACTGTTATCATGTGCCTATAGCTCGAAACTTCTCTTCTTATCTGGGTTTTCGCCTAGGCAGGAAAGCCTTTGCGTTCAAGACCGGCTCTTCAGCCTCAACATTGATCCCAGGATATTCACGAAACTGGGAGAGACCGCGTTAGAACAACTCAGGAACCAAGAGATACAGATCATGGCTTATCTGGACAGTTGGCTCATTTGGGCGCGGTCGACCATAGAAGGCAACAGAGCTACGAAGGAAGTACTTTGATTTCTCGACAACCTGTGATTTCGGGTCAATCTCCAAAAGTCTCGCCTGCAACCATCAGGCCACTTAGAATGGTTAGACATTCAGTGGCACCTTTCGAAGCACACGTTGTCTCTCCCTTCCAAAAAGGTAAGAGGAATAGCTTGCAAGAACAAGAATTTTTCTCAAACACAAACAGATGTTCAGAAGAACCTTAGAAAGTATCATCGGCCTTCTCCAATTCACTTCAATAACAAAAATTCAGACATCAATCGAGTTTGGAGAAAGAGAGCTACAGTACCTTTAAGAGACAAGGTCTCGAAGATCCCCTCTGTCTTGAAAATGAGACTACGCCCATGGTCCGAACCAAAGAACCTTTCCAAATCGGTTCCTCTACAATTCCCACCTCCACAAGAGATATTCCATACAGCTGCGCCTCTAAGTGGATGGGGGGATTACTCCGAACATCAGATGTTTCAGGTGCCTTGGTCACCCGCCATGAAACAGACCCATATCAATGTTCTCGAAGTCATGGCAGTGTTCTTGACCCTGAAGAGAGACTCTCCTCCGAGGTCGAGCCACATCAGAGTAGTGTCAGGGGAGGATCCAAGTCACCCAACCTGAATCGGATCCTGGTCACTATCTTCGCCTGGCCAACAGAAAAGAACTGGATCCTGTCAGTAACTCACCTTGCGGGAGTCCAGAATGTGAGAGCAGACTCAGTAGCCAGGACGAAACCACTGGAGTCAGAATGGTCTCGACATAATTTCATTCCGGTGGATACTCAGGAACCATTAGAAAGAGGTTTACCTATTTCCCCCAGTGAATCTTCTAATGAGACTTTTACACAAACTACGCTCCTTCCGGTGGGCAGTGGTTTTAGTACCACCTCACTGGCCAAGAACAGTTGGTTTCCTCTCCGCCTCGAGTTGAAACTCCGTCCCTTCCGGATTCCGTTCCCCAAACTGACTCAAGTAATCCAAACTCACTGTGTCAGATTGCTCCAGGGTAGCCGAAACTCTGCCTTTGTGGACTACAGGAAGGTTGCAGCTCGTAGAGACGCGAACATTGAACCGGAAATCTATCTCTTCATCGAATCAGACAAAAGGGACTCGACAATTCGCCAATATGATTCGGCCGGTAACTACTAGCAGATTCCCTAAGAGTTCAGACCATACTCGTATGTCTCCGAATATAGACATCTCTTTCTTGAGGTTCTTATTTGGCAAAGGCCTAACAGTTAGCACTTTAACCACCATCAAGAAAGCTTTGAAGAAGATCTTCCTTGTTGGGTTTAACATTAACCTAGCTGATTCCTATTTCCCATCTATTCCAAAAACATGTGCTAGGCTTTGACCTTCGGTTTGGCCACAAAAGGACTCTGGTCTATGAACGGTGTCCTCAAAACTTGCGCCGGACACGGACAATGAACCCTGCTCTTATCACTCTTCTTAGGAAGACTTTATTTCTAATGGCTTTGGCCTCAGGTGATGGAATATCAGAACTAGCAGCTCTCTCACGAACCTGGAAAACATAGATTTCCTCCCTACAGCCGAAGAACTCCTTTCTCCAGACAATGATTTCCTAGCTAAGAAATGAGGATCCGCAAAATAGGTGCTCCCCTCGGAAGATTATTCTTCTTCCCCAGGATATTTTCTCTGTGTTCAGTTACTACTCTCAAAGCCTTTTTTAGCTAGAACTGCCACCCGCTCGTCTGGCCCCTTGGTTATCGGGGAACAAGGAGGTACTATTTCCATTCACGGCATCAGGCAACAAATCCTCTACTTCTTTAAACATACTAATCCGGAATCATTTCCCCAGGCTCATGATATACGGACAGTAGATACCTACATCAATTACTTCCAGAACAGGGACTTTGATGATTTTTAAACAAAAAATATACGGGTTGGAAATCCCCTATGGTTGTCTTACGCCACTATCTAAAGATTTTACAGGCCCTTAAATACCCGACGATGGCAGCGGGGAGCCTATTCCCACTCCATCAATCTCTGCTTCTTCCTTTCTTCCATCTCTTCTTTTCTCCCTCCTACCCGCCCCTCACACCACGTCGTCACTCTCCTGGGTAGTTTGTTAGCCCTATGATATTTGCCATGTTTAATTCCTATGGTTTAACTGTTATTGTAGTTACTGTTCCTTTAAGGTTTAGATATGCTTAGACATGAAAGGTTTGATGCCTTTTGCGATTTGACACTCAGTTGATTCCTTGTCGTCTTAGTTATTTAGCCTTACGCTCCCTATGTCATTTGGCTAGTTGGTAATTGGACGTTTCTTACATTATTATATTATATTATTGTCGTACATGGTGATTGTATTCTCCGCATTATGTTATTACTTTGTTGGGCTTGGAAGGCATTCTCTGGTACATTTTCACCGGCCGTCACAGATCGACCCAGAAAAGGGATTTTGACGAAGGAAAAATCTATTTCTGGGGAGAGACCTGTGATGCCCGGTGAAACCCTTCCCGGTTATTTTTGTACGGACCCACCCTTTCCTTGCCAAGCCATATGTTCTTGCAGAAGGATGACCTGGAGAGCGCGAGTAGTAGGTGTCGGTGGGGTAGCCAAACTGTATTCTCTAGGGCCTGTCACGGTTCTCCCCTTTGATGAAGGGATTATCTAAATGGAAGACAGCCTGTGAATAGTGGTTTACACACGCCCTTGTTAAATACACGACACCAACAAGGTGCTCGTGCGAGGGTTGTAACCTCTACATTCCATGCTTTTATCTTTCTCTAGTATATTTGGAAGATTTATATTAGAAAAGTGTAAAGGACCCTTTTTCACCGGGCGTCACATGTCTCTCCCCAGAAAGAGATTTTTCCTTCGTCAAAATCCTTTTATTCATTCATTTGAAGTTTTTTTTTAACTAATTATTTGAACCACCAACCTGGCACACACACTCACACACACACACAGAGAGAGAGAGAGAGAGAGAGAGAGCGAGAGAGCGAGAGAGAGAGAGAGAGAGAGAGAGAGAGAGAGAGAGAGAGAGAGAGAGAGAGAGAGAGAGAGAGAGAGAGAGAGAGGGGGGGGGGTTAGGTCGAAGACCAATCCAAGGGGATCTGGATATTTTGTTACTGCAATCAAACCCATTGACGTCAAAGCTCAATTTGAAATGACATACGACATGGTAGCTGGAATACAAACCCGTATTTGATTTATGGTATTCGGGATACGTGACCCGGTGTAAAGGTTCCCATGGAGGGGTTGATAAGAAAAACTTTATTTATGGCTATATCAAGACTTTACCAATTGTTTCACTTGAAAACCATAAGATTGAGATTTTGTGAGCAACTCAAATTACCTACACTGCCTTACAAGGTTTGCAGTCTGATAGGCTAAATAATTAAGAATTCTTTGCAAACTGAACCAATACTGAAAGACTTTTGGTAAAGGTCTAAAGGTAATTCTCCAGCGTCAACAAGGAGGCTTGCGCTAGGGAAAGTTCTAAGGGTTCCTGTGGTCAATCTGATACCAGTATGGTGTATAGAATCTAACATTTATAATGGCCTTGGGGTGGCTAAGAACTATATCTCACACCCATAAAAAAAATATTAAGGCCTTGTATAACTTTAAAATAATTTTGTGGTCTGACCCCATGATGTATGGGACAAAACTTTCTAAAAATTCTGAGAATCAAGATATTTTACCATTAAGGCTTTCAAGTGCGGAACTCATGTTAGCCTTCAATCAATTATCAATCCTAAAAATCTAGCTCCACTCGCACGTGGGATTCATTGACCTTTGATGTATACTATATATCCAAGTCATGATGAACTCCCCAAATACAACAGAAATAGACAACAATAATTTTGTCAATTGAGAGTTGTAGTTTTTCTCTCAACCATTGCCATTCTATATCCAGCAAAGGATATGGAGAGATCATCTACAAGAGTGTAGAAAGAATATCTTAAGGAATAAGAGAGGAATCCCATTAATGGCTAATGCATATCAGGTTACACTTAGCCCACTGCATTTGGAGAACACCTTCCTGGTTTTTTCTGAGTTTCAACTACTCTTAACTTTAAAAAAAAATCTATGTGAAACAAATGCTTAAATGAACAATGGTAGCTCTCCTCTCAATTCCATATTATGAATGGTTTTAAGTATACCATATTTCCATGCAGTATCATACTTGCATGGAGCAGTTTGGAAGCAAAGGCTTCACAAATGTACTAGCACATCAGTTGAATGTATTTGTATAAATCCACACTGAATAGGTGATAAAATACCTTTTTTCTCCAAGTACTACACCAGTCTTGCATTGACCATCTTCTCCATGATCTTACATAAACACTATGTTGATGCAATTGGTCGATAGTTTGCTGCTAGAAACTTATCCTAAAAATGCTAAAATATTAGCTAGTTCTAAAACAATTGGATAAATATGATCATGCCATATTCTATTAATAATGCTCAAAATAAATAACTTAGTATTAATAGGTACAAGTTTAATAATTGCATAGTGAATTCCATCTGATCTAGGAGCTGTATCAATGCAAGTAGCAAGTGCAGAATCAAATTCCCTTTCAGTAAAAGGAGCATTGTAAGATTTCTCCTTTCCTGTTGTAAAATTTACCAATTTCTATTCTTCAATGCTTCTATAGTGGTAACCAGGAACTGATTCACACTTGCATGATACCTTGGAGAAATGATCAGCCAAGGCATTGCTAACACGAGTCCTGGGAACTCTTTCGAGGAAACCGATTACGAAGACACCTGGGTGTATGAGGAAAGCTAGGCTCATGGGAACGAGCTGGAGACTAGTAATAAGGGTCTTTCAACAAAGCTGCTTCACTACAAGGGGAAATGGAAGGCTCAACTCTAGGGTTCTGCATACGGTAACGCAAATTTTCAACACTCAAATTGGAGACACTATTTCCAAGAGCGGAAAGATCTTCTCTGGTGAGGGAGATCTATTCATAAGAGGGTAATCAGGGACTGAGGGTACTGCGATTGAGTCTGGCTCCGAGAGCTCAGTGGCTGTAGCCAAGGGATCCGCTACAAGTACCAGCTCATGTTCATACTGTACATTATCAACACTGGCTGATAAAACCTTAAAGTTATCATGGCCATCATCATCTGTGACTGGAACCTCAGTGGGTACCCGACACAAAGGACCTGGTTGTGGGATAACTTTAACCGCAGAAACCATTTGCTCTTCTTGCCACTGCTGGAAGAAGTTGAAAAAGGAGAGAGATTTTGCTTAGTTTGTTTGTTGCCACGAGAACAATCTCTCTCCCACTGGGATGACAGCCACTACCTATAGTACTCACATTCCATTGAACATCTCTTATCACAACAAGATGAAGCGGATTAACATCTACCACAAATGTAGGTGCCACAGGGACGTCCATCACCGTCGTCTTAATAAACCAAAGTAGACAATAACTTACCCGTTTCTTTAGAAATGTCAATCCCTATACACAAGCTGATATAGAACAGGAAAAAAAACATGACAGAATTTAGGGAAATTCGTTTTATCTTGAAGAAACGCATGACATTAAGCTTACTAGCCATAATGCAATCACTCATAACAGACAATGATAGCAATGCAAGTGATAGTCGATAACAAAAACCACACTGGGAACAAGCACCAAGCACTATAAGGGTATGGATGGTGAATGTGGATGTCTAGAGCGTAGAGAGAGAAAAGGATACGTCCTCTTAACGTAATGACAAGGAATGCAGTGAAGAATGTCATGAGACAGTGGCCTGTGCCACCATGCACTTTAATTGCTTGGCAACTGTATTGTGATGTAATAAAATTCCTTTTTTATTTTGATTGTCTGGTCACAGAAAATGAGATTAAGAGTAACTCATTGAAAAGACTTGGAAGTTGGTATCCATGTAGGACTAATGTCAAAGATTATGACAACTGAAAAAACATTTATTTGCCAGAAGAAACAATTTGCTGAGAAATACAAGAAAAGCCAGCTTTGTGGAAGCCTATTGGAAATATGTCTGCTTGGCAATCTGTTGAAACAGAAGTTCAAGTAGCACTCGAATTCTAGAGTTTCTAGTAGTGTCTGCAACTTCACCATCCTTGTGTGCTAGTTATGGGGGTTTTGGGAGAGAGGATTGGTCTACCTGTAGTCATCAGCAGCTATTGCCAGGCTCTCCCTGGTCCTTACTTGGTGGAGGGGCTTTGGGCATTGATCATAATTATGTATACTGTATATGCTAAGTTTCCAGGGTATTGTCCTGTCCCTTGCCTCTGCCCTTCATGAGCGACCGTTCAACTTTAAAAAAGCTTCCATAAAAATTAAATCCTGACTGGTTTTATAATAGCACCTGGGAGACCTTTGAAAACTGTAACATTCTTGAAGCCGGTAGGATTTAATTGACACTACATATGAAGCTACAAGTAAAACTATACAAATTTAATTTGTACAAATGGAAGAAAGGTCACTTAACTATAAAGATCAGTATACCACACTAGGTAAAATATACTTGTGGAAATTATCAAAGTAAGTGTACTGAAGTACACTAATATTCTATAAATTCTAGTTTACTAAAGAACCATATGAAAAAGGAAACTTACACTATACTGAAAGTTAGCGAGAAATGCGGTAATATTACGATGTTAAAAAAGCAGCAGCTATTGGTCAAAGGAACACTGCCAATACCCTTAAGTAATGCCTACACAAGACAATTGGAGAAATAGAATAATGATAGTATACCAGGGATTATACCAGTTAGTGTAAATACAACAAAAAGGTAATGAGTAGCGTAATAGAAGTAGAAATAAATAAAGATGTTAGTATTGGTGAATGAATAGAGCAAAAGTTTGAATAATACATAATACAGTATTGGAAGGCTAAGTTGGAATTGTAAAATTCATACACTATAAGGGTCAATGCAATACAGGGGTGAATGGTAAATTGAGAATCTGGGGTTTACTACAAGCCAAGGAGTTTTCCCGCGTAGGGGGCAAGAAGCAGCCATGACCGATAGGCCTATGTGCATGGGACAAATCTTACAAAAAATTCACGCATTTTATTCAATGGACAGACTCGCTTCCTAAATATTAATCTCTGGTCTGCTAAAGCCACAGTTATTGGAACAACATCATCATACGGAACAAATAAGCATATTCAAGAAGACGTGAACAATAGTAAAATATCAACGATGATCTAGAGAAATGAAAAATTAAAAAAAGTAGAAAGCACACTTACAATCATCAACTGTTAGTGTTTGCATGGGGACTATGCTTGGAGACACTCAAACTTTAAAGTACAACATAAAAAGATTAGTTATTTTCAGTTTACATCATACATTAGTCACTTATCAAGTTATTTTACTGCAGTAATAATAAGGCATAAAGTTATGTTATTTCTGGATCGACCTGTGACGCCTGGTGAAAAAGGTCCTTCTTTACACTTTTCTGATATAAATCTTCCAAATATACCAGAGAAAGATAAAAGCATGGAATGCAGAGGTTACTACCCTCGCGCGAGCACCTTGTGGGTGTCGTGTATACAGCAGGGGCATGTGAAAACCACTATTCACAGGCTGTCTTCCATTTAGATAATTCCTTCATCAAAGGGAAGGGCCGTAACAGAGGCCCTACAAACCACACTTGGACCACGCCACCGACACCTAACACGAGCGCCCTGGAGGACATCCTTCTGTTTTGGACTTGCTCGCTTGGTCGTATTTGTTTGTGCTCTTGGTGTTTTTCCCGTTTTTGGCTTTAATTCATCATGACTGACGCTACTACTTCACCTTTACTAATGTTAAGTACCATAGTTTGTTCTGACAGCTTTTTACAGAACCGGGCATTTGTAGTGTGGATTTTAATTTTGGATCGGCTTGGCCTTCCTCGGCGTCGGCAGCCTTTGTTGCTTTGTTTGCCTCGCTGGAATTTCACGTTAATATTGCCCATCTGGTACTCTGTCATCTAGGTTCTAGGTTAAATCACTTATGATTTTTGAACCATTATTGTTATCATTATTTTATTATTGTTTTACTATGGTATTTTTTGCTACCAAGTCCAATTTGGACGAACGAAGAATAACGTCCTTGGCTTTATTATAGTTTAAGTACCCGCCTCGGGAAGGCGTTCGTTTTTAGACTATATCTTTATTTTTATTTGTTACGCAGTCGTTATTCGTCGTTGATGGTTATTACAATTTTATTATTATTCTTATATCATATTGTTGTGTGCTTTTGGTTCTTTATAGTGTAACCATGAGAGCGTGAGCATGGAGTTCTCGTTTTCTGTTGCTACAGTTACGAGTTACCCTTTCTCTCGTTTTCTTTCTTAATCTCGAGTAGGAGAGGTGGATTTCCCGTGTTCCGTTTTATACGCTCACGGGTTATCCCTCCCCCCTCTCCTTCTACGGGTTTATGATATTTACGTTTGATGATATTTATGTTTTATTTTATTATGTGGTTACTGTTAATATAGCTAGCATTATTAATAGGTCCCGTTCGTGTATGAGTCTTTATTTTGGGCCCGCTTTATGCCGCCACCCATAGTTCCGTCCTCTCCCCGCTCCGCCTTGGGAGTAAGTTCGGAACGTTCATCCTCTCCGCCTTGAGTTCTACTCCGCCATAAGGGATACTCATTGAGTTTGTAACCTAGTCAGATATTTGGAGTGCAACGGTGAACCCCTGCACTCGGACTCCGGCTTCGGCCTTATGCACACGAACCTCTTCATTATTATTCACAATTTCATTATTACGGACCTTTTTCACCGGACCTCCGGCTTCACCGGAGATCACCCAGACGATCAGCATTGAGGTTAACATTAACTTACCGCTGATGTTTATAGTTACATATTACTTGGTTACAGACCTTTCACTGCATCCTCGGCTCGTCCGTGGATCCGCAGTGTACATTAGTATATTCCGATTTTGTTTTAATATATTAATATGTAACTCAAGCTCTC
The DNA here is from genome assembly GCF_036898095.1 of Palaemon carinicauda. Lineage (NCBI taxonomy): Eukaryota > Metazoa > Arthropoda > Malacostraca > Decapoda > Palaemonidae > Palaemon > Palaemon carinicauda. The sequence continues at coordinate 278,580,906 of NC_090725.1, forward strand.
AATTATGGAACCATGCTATGCACACACAATTAATGTTATCTAGACTCTTTTGGTTGATCTGATCACTGACCAGAGTCTCAAGGAATATCCAGACTTATGTCTTTCTTTTACAGAAGGTCCGCTGTGCTGCCAAGGGCTGCCCCGCTGCCTTTAATGATCCCGTGGGCCATGACCTATGCCGGTCCCATGCGCATTGCGCCATATCCTTCTCTCGGGAACCGGGACAAGGCTCCTACATGGTGTGGTTCCCGGAGTCGTGCACGCTCTGCTACGAGCTGTCCTCCCTACTCCTGAACGATGATGTAAGTTGGTTCTAGTTTGTTCCTTTTTTATTCTTTGGCGATGATTTAATTTGTTCTTTATATATGTATACATCGCTTATTGCGGAGAACGGTCTTCTCCTTCATTATTAATCCCCTCACCTCTTTCAGGCTGATGATGATTCTCTCCGGGCTGCAAGAGCTGCTCTCCGTCTTTGGGTGTCAGGCTTTGGAAGGAATGCTCCGTCTGGCGCACCCTATCTCCTCGACGGAGACATGGCCTCTCGTCAGTTCCCAGGCTCTACCACTGCAGTAGTTCCACCGGAGACAGCGGCCCCGTTAATTGAGGTGGTTAGAGCAACCATCCCAACGGAAGAGAAAGCTTTATTGGCGGGGGACGTGTCCTCTCTAGATTTGGACGTCGAACCCATGGACGAGCATGTAGGTGGTGCAGAGTTGTGGACCCCCTTTTATCTCTCACTCCTTCCTCTACCTCTTCCTTCCTCGGCTTTGATAAGCCTACGGCTTCTCCTCGGGATCCCTCCGTCCCTGTACGACCCAAGGTGAAGCCACTACGTACCTTTAAGCCTTCAGCTTTGCCATTATCTGCGTCACCGGTCCCCGGACCCTCAAAGGATCCTGATGTTCATATTACTTTACATAAAACCGTGACTGCTAAAAAGACGAAGTCCGCTAAGTCCAAGGCTTCGTCAGCGGGTAGTGCTCAGGATCCCTCGTTCCCCGCCGACCTGATCAGGGATATTGTTAAAGAGCAGATACAACAACATTCTAGGGCAAGCCAAGGAGCTATGACGGAGCTCAAAGATATGGTGGCGAATCTGATCCGTTCAGGAACTCAGATGCCTCCTCCTTCAGCTCAGACGTGTCGAAGTTAACCCCCTTCGATAAAAACAACCCATGGAGGTTTGCCTTGCATGCTCCATATATAGATGGTACCATAACTCTGGATGGCATAGGCACCCGCCCTCTAGAGGACCTAGAATTTTACCCTCCGGGACTAGAATTCCCATTCAACGGCTTCGTCCGTTAGAAAGAGCATGCCTTGGTTAGGTTAGACAAGGTACCGAAGGAAACGGTAATATTTCCTAAAGAACAGGCCCAAGCTGTCTGGGCCAAGACGTTCTCTGAATGGGGGTGTGCTAACTCCAAGCTCACCCCACACAAAGGGGCCTACACCATATTTACAACTGCTCCTGATATTACCTTACCTATTACTGATAAATTGACAGATCTTACTATTCAAGCTGTCAAAGAAGATTCTGCCATGCCGGCTCTTAAAGAGACGGACCCCACCTCCATGCTCATCCCAAGTACCTCTACTACCTGGGATGAGGCTTCCTCTACTTTCACAGTAGGGAAGTTAGACCCAGACTGCGCCTCTACTCTGTTTTCCGAGAAGCTTCCCAAATTACCGGAGAATCTTCTCAGGACTGAGTTTGAGGCACGGAATAGGTTAGCTAGGTCTCTCCACTCCATTACCTCCGTGGAGTCCCTGGCCTCGCTTTATCCAACAGAGACCTTGTTTTGGATATTCACGAAGAACCTGTCTCTGTCCTACCAAATCGACCGACACTATTTCTGGTCGGCTCGGGTTAGTTGCAGGAAATACGTTCTGTCTGAGGCCTCTATCAGACATGAACCGAACCGGCTGATCCTCCTGCTGGGGTAAAACCCTCTTTCCTCAGGAGGAGGTGAACCAGGTTCTACAGGACGTTGCGAGAGCAAACCAAAATTTGCAAGTAAGGTGGGACCTCACTGCCAAAAGGAAGGTCGAAGCCCAAAAACCAAGCTTTCTTCAAGAAGAAGCAGAGATTTACCCCTTACAAGACTAACCAAAGTCACTACCATCAATCGTCAGTTACCCACTCGTCATCACTGTCTCCCTCTGCTTCGACGTCTCTGCAACCGAATCCCCCTCATAAGGTGATCTACCTCACTGCTCCCCCAGGTACACAACCCAACCCCGTTTGGATGCCCTCTCCTGCATACAACCCTAGCTACGAACCCTCAGGTTCCTTTCGTGGACACCAGAGAGGAAGCTACAGGGGTAGAGGACAGTTCCGCCAACGAGGCGGACCTAGGACAAGGTGTTGGGGGAGGGAAAGGATCTAGATTCACTCCCTCGCAATGATGTGGTCCCGGTAGGGGGGGAGACTTTACCACTTTCAAGACCATTGGACCTTCAGTCCGTGGGCTCACAGCATAATCTCCAAAGGTTTGGGTTGGAAATGGTCACAGGGTTCTCCACCTCCACCAGTGACCTTCTTCCAGAAACCCACTCCCATCCTAAAAGAGTACACCACAGAGTTACTCAGGAAGAAAGCAATCAAACGGGTTCGATCGCTGAAGTTCCAAGGCCGCCTGTTTACAGTTCCGAAGAAAGGTTCATCGGCATTGAGAGTGGTCCTGGACTTGTCAAAACTAGACTTTTACATTCTCTGCGACAAGTTCCGCATGTTGACTATCTCTCAGGTACGGACCTTACTTCCCCGTGGGGCCGTCACCACCTCTATCGATCTTACCGACGCCTGTTATCATGTACCAATAGCTCGAAACCTCTCTCCTTACCTAGGCTTCCGCCTAGGCAGGAAAGCCTTTGCATTCAAAGTCATGCCCTTCGGCCTCAACATTGCTCCCAGGATATTCACGAAACTGGGAGAGACAGTGTTAGAACAACTCAGGAACCAAGGGATACAGATCATTGCTTGTCTGGAGATTGGCTCATTTGGGCTCGGTCGACCCTGGAATGCAACAGAGCAACGACGAAAGTACTTATAATTCGCCAACCTGGGATTTTGGGTCAATCTCCAAAAGTCCCGCCTGCAACCATCAGGCCACTTCGAATGGTTAGGCATTCAGTGGGACCTTTCAAAGCAAAAGCTATCCCTTCCTTTCAAAAAGATCAGGAATTTTCTCACACAAACAGGTGTCCAGAAAAGCCTTAGAAAGAATCCTCGGCCTTCTCCAATTCGCTTCAGTAACAGATCTCCTATTAAAAGCCCAACTCAAAGACATCAATCGAGTTTGGAGAAAGAGAGCTACAGTACCTTTAAGAGACAAGGTCTCGAAGATCCCGTCTTGAAAATGAGACTACACCCATGGTCCGAACCGAGGAACCTCTCCAAATCGGTTCCTCTACAATTTCCACCTCCACAAGTGACAATTCATACAGACGCGTCTCTGAGTGGATGGGGGGGGGGGGGGGGGTTACTCCGAACATCAGATGTTTCAGGGCTCTTGGTCACCCGCCATGAAACCGTTCCATATCAATGTTCTCGAAGCCATGGCAGTGTTCTTGACCCTGAAGAGACTCTCTCCTCCGAGGTCGACCCACATCAGAGTAGTGTCAGACAGCACAGCCGTAGTAAACTGCGTCAACAGAGGAGGATTCAAGTCACCCAACCTGAATCAGGTCCTGGTCACTATCTTTGCCTTGGCAACAGAAAAGAACTGGTTCCTGTCAGCAACTCACAAAGCAGGAGTCCAGAATGTGATAGCGGACTCACTATCCAGGACGAAACCACTGGAATCAGAATGGTCTCGAGACATAAATTCATTCCGGTGGATACTCAGGCTGGTTCCGGGCCTCCAGGTAGATCTATTCGCAACTCAGCTGAATCACAAACTTCCTTGTTATGTGACCCCAAACCTGGACCCTCAGGCTTATGCCATGGATGCATTAACCCTGGATTGGAACCATTGGAAGAAGATTTACCTATTTCCCCCAGTGAATCTTCTATTGAAAGTTTTACACAAACTACGCTCCTTCCGAGGGGCAGTGGCTTTAGTAGCACCTCACTGGTCAAAGAGCAGTTGGTTTCCTCTCCTCCTCGAGTTGAAACTCCGTCCCTTCCGGATCCCATTCCCCAAACTGACCCAAGTAGTCCAAACTCAGACTGTGTCAGATTCCTCAAAGATAGCCAAAACCCTAACTTTGTGGACTTCACGAAGTTTGCAGCTTGTAGAGACGCAAACGTTGACCCGGAAAACGTTCTCTTCATCAAATCAGACAAAAGGGACTCGACAATTCGTCAATATGATTCGGCCGTTAAGAAACTAGCAATTTCCTAAAGAATTCAGACCATACTCGTATGTCTCCGAATTTAGCCATCTCTTTCTTTAGGTTCCTATTTGACAAATTTAGCCATCTCTTTCTTTAGGTTCCTATTTGACAAAGGCCTAGCAGCTAGCACTATAACCACCATCAAGTCAGCTTTGAAGAAAATCTTCCTTGTTGGGTTTAACATTAACCTAGCTGATTCCTATTTCTCATAGATTCCAAAAGCATGTGCTAGGCTTCGACCTTCGGTTCATCCACAAAAGGTCTCTTGGTCTCTGAACGATGTCCTCAAACTTGTGTCAGACACAGACAATGAATCCTGCTCTTATCTCACTCTCCTTAGGAAGAATTTATTTCTAACAGCTTTGGCCTCAGGTGCTAGAATCTCAGAACTAGCAGCTCTCTCACGAAACTCGGAAAACATAGATTTCCTCCCTTCAGGCAAAGTACTCCTTTCTCCGGGCAAAGCTTTCCTAGCTAAAAATGAGGATCCGCAAAATAGGTGGTCCCCTTGGAAGATTATTCCTCTTCCCCAGGATACTTCTCTGTGTCCAGTCACTACTCTCAGGGCCTTTTTAGCTAGAACTGCCACCAGCTCGTCTGGCCCCTTGTTTATCAGGAAACAAGGAGGTACTATTTCCATTCAAGGTATCAGACAACAAATCCTCTACTTCATTAAACATGCTAATCCGGAATCATTTTCCCATGCTCATGATATACGGTCAGTAGCTACCTCCATCAATTACTTCCAGAACATGGACTTTGATGACCTTAAAAAATATACGGGTTGGAAATCTCCTATGGTTTTCAAACGCCACTATCTAAAGAACTTACAGGCCCTTAAATACCCAACGGTTGCAGCTGGGAGTATTATCTCTCCCCCATTAATCTCTTCTTCCTTTCTTCCATCTCTTCTCTTCTCCCTCCTACCCGCTACTCACACCACGTCGCCACTCTCCTGGGTGGTTCGTTAGCCCTAAGATATTTACCATGTTTAATTCCTATGGTTTAACTGTTATTGTATTTACCGTTACTTTAATGTTTAGATATGCTTAGACATGTAAGATTTGATGCCTTTTGCGTTTGGACACTCGGATGTTTCCTTGTCTTCATATTTATTTAGCCTTACGTTCACTATGTCCTTTGGCTAGTTTGTAATTTTATGTTTACTTACATTATTATATTATTTTCTTACATGGTGTTTGTATTCTCCTCATTAGGTTATTCCTTTTTGGGCTTAGAAGGCATTCTCTGGTACATTTTCACAGGGCGTCACAGGTCGACCCAGAAAAGGGATTTTGACGAAGGAAAAATCTATTTCTGGGGAGAGACCTGTGACGCCCGGTGAAACCGTTCCCGGTTATTTTGTACGGTCCCACCCTTTCCTTGCCAAGCCATATGTTCTTGCAGAAAGATGTCCTAGAGGGCGCTCGTGTTAGGTGTCGGTGGCGTGGTCCAAGTGTGGTTTCTAGGGCCTCTGTTACGGCCCTTCCCTTTGATGAAGGAATTATCTAAATGGAAGACAGCCTGTGAATAGTGGTTTTCACACGCCCCTGTTGTATACTGTACACGACGCCCACAAGGTGCTCGCGCGAGGGTAGTAACCTCTGCATTCCATGCTTTTATCTTTCTCTGGTATATTTGGAAGATTTATATCAGAAAAGTGTAAAGAAGGACCTTTTTCACCGGGCATCACAGGTCTCTCCCCAGAAAGATTTTTCCTTCGTCAAAATCCCTTTTTAATTCATTCTACTTGGCATCTAGTCTACTAATATATGCAATGAGGAATAAGACAAAAAACTATAGCAAAAATAGCTAAGTTTTTATTTTTCTTCTTAACCTCAATTGCCATTCAAAGTTATCACTATCATCTATAACATTACTAATGTACTTCTGCAGATCTGACAAAATGTTCCTTAGTGATTGTGAAAGTCGTCGTTTATATGTATGTTTACATTTTCCAGGTTCATAATTCTAATGTGCATAAATAAAATGCTACACCATCATTTTGGGCTTTGATCATTCATGTCCTGTACATCTTAATTATTATTATTTCATTAGATTATTTACCAACACACAAGTATGAAGGTTCTTTACTATTCTTTGTCTGAATTTCTTGTCTGTCCTTTTATCATTATTCATTTTACCACAGCCACCCCAGTGGGAAAATCATATGCACATACCCTCCTAGTTTCCTCACTAACTGTTCCCATTCTCATACTTTTATATGTACTACAATCTCTATATCATAGATATTTTCAAAGATATGATATTTTGATTATAAAATAAATTTTTGAATATACTTACCTGGTGAATATATAATAGCTGACGTCTCGGACGGCTCGACAGATACCAAAAACTCGCGAGCGATCGCCATGAAGGTTGCGGGTGTGACCACCAGCGCCGACTATCGGCCAGATACCGCATATACTTGTCAACATCTCCAGTTCTTCTCAGTCCGCTGGGTCTCTATCGGGGAGGAAGGGAGGGCCTTTAATTTATATATTCACCGGGTAAGTATATTCAAAAATTTATTTTATAATCAAAATATCATTTTTAAATATTAAAATGATATTTTGATTATAAAATAAATTTTTGAATATACTTACCCGGTGAATATATAATAGCTGACGTCTCCGACGGCTCAACAGATTCCAAAAACTCGCGAGCGATCGCCATGAAGGTTGCGGGTGTGCCCACCAGCGCCGACTATCGGCCAGATACCGCATATACTTGTAAACAGCTCCAGTTCTTCTCAGTCCCCTAGGTCTCTATCGGGGAGGAAGGGAGGGCCTTTAATTTATATATTCACCGGGTAAGTATATTCAAAAATTTATTTTATCAAAATATAATTTTTAAATATTAAAACTTAGCCGGTGAATATATAATAGCTGATTCACACCCATGGTGGTGGGTAGAGACCAGTATTAATACAATAAAGGCGTATATGCTCATGAGTTTTTGACAGTTATATCATAACAAAACCCAAATAAATATAGGTACCTGGTAAGGAAGCTGACTCTGACGATTACCCTGCCTTGTTAGTCCGCTTTCCTCACGAAGCCCAGCCATCCTCTCAGGATGCTGAAAGACTCCCAGGAGCTGTTATATCCAGGGCGACAACCCATACAACAGGACCTCATCAAAACCCTTAATCTGGGCGCTCTCAAGAAATGACATTTGACCACCCGCCAAATCAAAAAGGATGCGAAAGGCTTCTTAGCCTTCCGTACAACCCAAAACAAGATTAAAAACATTTCAAGAGAAGATTAAAAGGATATTGGAATTAAGGGAATGTAGTGGTAGAACCCTCACCCACTACTGCACTCGCTGCAACGTATGGACCCAGTGTGTAGCAGTCCTCATAAAGAGCCTGGACGTCTTTTAAGTAAAATGATGCGAACACCGACTTGCTCCTCCAAAAGGTCGCGTCCATAATACTTCGTAGAGATCTGTTTTGCTTAAAGGCCACGGAAGTTGCTATAGCTCTTACTTCGTGCGTCTTGACCTTAAGCAAGCAACGATCTTTTTCACGCAATGAGGGCTTCTTAACTGAGCACCATGAGGCCTCAGATCCACCTCGTAAAGATCTGGTACGAGCTAAATAAAACTTAAGAGCTCTAACTGGGCACAGTACTCTTTCAAGCTCGTTGCCTACGATCTCTGATAGGCAAGGTATATCAAAAGATTTAGGCCAAGGACGAGAAGGCAGTTCATTTTTGGCCAAGAAACCAAGCTGAAGCGAACATGTGGCTTTATCTGTAGAATGAATGAATGATTTAAAGTTTTCAGGCATCCTGACATCTAAGGTCATTGACGCCGGTAACATTTAATTTATGTATACAAAAATAAAAGATAAAATAAAATAAAAAATAAAAGACTATTCAATTAAAATCATAAAAGTTGAATGTCATAAAAGTTAAATATTTTTCAGAAGACCTGCTTCTGAAATAAATCTAAAAATGCCACTTGCATGGTAGGACACATCATTTCCAAGAATCTTGGCAAGGATGAACCAGCCACCCTCACCTCGAGCCTCAAACAAATATCTATTCCGCAAGTTGTTATAATTGGGGCATTCGGTCAACAAATGCCTTACTGTTAGAGGTACTACACAGTCGTCACAATACGGTTGATGTTGGCCCTTCAGCAGAAACTCGTGTGTCAACCGAGTGTGACCAATACGGAGACGACAAAGAGACGTCTCCCATTTTCGGGGCATCATATTATACCTCCAAGGAGATATGTCATTTGTTATCTCTCGCATTTTATTGCCATCTTGACTATCCCATTGCTGTTGCCATTTATTGCAAACCAATTTCTTGATGTCAGGTAAGAAATCATCACAGGGAATAGGATACCTTCTTGGCAGCAACTCTGATGCAGCCTCCTTAGCCAGTGAATCTGCCTTCTCATTCCCGGACACACCTACATGTGCTGGAACCCAACAAAATTGAACCGTTATACCTCTCCGTCCAATAATGAAAAGCCATTCTAAAATCTTTAAAACTAGAGGGTTATTAGAATTAAAAACTTCCATAGCTTGAAGGACACTCCTTGCATCACTAAAAATTGTAAAATTACCCTCCTTCTCCAACGCTATTTTCTCAATAGCGGTTAATATGCCATACAGTTCGGCAGTAAATATAGAAGCGGTCAGAGGAAGTGCACCTCTACAATTAAAACCATTACTATGTACTCCAAATCCAACGCCAGCATCAGATTTGGAGCCATCAGTATAGATAAAAGTTGATCCTCTATGTTCTCTAACATGTTCATTAAAAAGAGACCTGGCTTCTAGGTCTGACATATTCTTCTTACCTCCAATAAAATATTTACAAAAAGATATCTCTGGTAACTTCCATGGAGGCGTTGGTGATACCTTGAATGGAAGTACCTTATTTCTAATTATATCCAGACTATTTAATAATCGTTTCACCCGAAAGCCATAAGGTTGAGGAGATTTTGGGTGGAACTCAAAGTATGATGCGTGTCTTACAAGGCTTGCAGTCTGAAAGGCGAGAGAGTTAGGGAGTCTTTGCAATCTAAACCAATACCGAAGAATGGAAGACATTCGGTAAAGGTCTAGAGGTAACTCTCCAGCATCAACAAGGAGACTTGGGATAGGCGCTTTATCTGTAGAAAAGCCGATGTTTTTACTAAAGGCATGGATCTCACTGACCCTCTTAGACGAAGCCAAGCACACTAAGAAAAGCGTCTTGAGGGTGAGATCCTTCAGGGAGGCTGAATGTAATGGCTCAAACCTGTCGGACATTAGGAACCTTAGGACCACGTCTAAGTTCCATCCAGGAGTTGCCATACGACGCTCCTTAGAGGTCTCGAAGGACTTAAGGAGATCTTGGAGATCTTTATTATTGGACAGATCTAAGCCTCTATGTCTGAACACAGAAGCCAACATGCTCCTGTAGCCCTTAATAGTGGGAGCAGAGAGGGAGCGAACATTTTTCAGATGCAGGAGAAAGTCTGCAATTTGGGCTACAGAGGTACTGGAAGAGGAAATGGATGATGACTTGCACCAGTCTCTAAAGACTTCCCACTTCGACTGGTAGACCTTGATGGTAGATGCTCTCCTAGCTCTCGCAATCGCTCTGGCTGCCTCCTTCGAAAATCCTCGAGCTCTTGAGTCTTTCGATAGTCTGAAGGCAGTCAGACGAAGCGCGGGGAGGCTTTGATGAAGACTCCTTACATGGGGCTGCCGTTAAGAGATCCATCCTTAAAGGTAGACTCCTTGGAACGTCTACCAGCCATTGAAGTACCTCTGTGAACCACTCTCTCGCGGGCCAGAGTGGAGCAACAAATGTCAACCTGGTCCCTTCGTGAGAGGTGAACTTCTGCAGCACCTTGTCTAGGATCTTGAAAAGTGGAAAGGCATAAACGTCCAGGTGAGACCAGTCCAGCAGGAAAGCGTCTATGTGGGCTGCCTCTGGATCTGGAACTGGAAAGCAGTAAGTCGAGAGCCTCTTTGTCAGAGAAGTCGCAAAAAGATCTATGGTGGGTTGACCCCATGTCATCCATAGCTTCTCGCACACAGTCTTATGCAACGTCCACTCCATGGAGATGACTTGTCCTCTTCTGCTGAGGCCGTCCGCCAAGACATTCATTTTCCTTGCACAAATCTCGCCAAAGGAGAGATGTTACTTGCCTTAAATGGAGTTCCTTCTGATCCGTGGATCAAAGACCCGAGCATTCCAGACTGTCCAGTTGAGCTCCCTAACCCAAATCCGATGCATCTGAAAACAACACATGGTTTGGGTTCTTGATCGCAAGAGAAAGACCTTCTCGAAGTCTGATGTTGCTGTCCCACCAAGTCAGACATGTCTAGACTGAGTTGGAGATTGGGAAAGAGATACTCTCTAAGCCCTTCTCCTTGTTCCAATGGTTTAGGTGAAATTGGAAAGGGCATAGGTTGAGTCTCCCCAGAGAGATAAACTACTCCAGCGATGAAAGAGTTCCCACGAGGCTAGTTCAAACTCTTACAGAGCAACTGTTTTTCTCTTGCAAGTGAAGGACTTTTAACAGAGCTTGTTCCATTCTTGCGGGAGACGAAAAGGCCCGAAAAATCAGACACTATCTCCATTCCCAAATAAAGAATAGTCTGGGATGGGGTACTGTAAGTTACGACTTCTCTACGTTCACTATGAGACCTAGCTCCTTGGTTAGGTCTAATGTCCATTAGAGGCTCTCCAGACAGCGATATAATGACGACGCCCTGATTAGCCAGTCGTCAAAATAAAGGGAGGCTCTGAATCCTCAAAAAATGTAGAAAGCTTGCTACATTTTGCAAGGGCCTTGTAAAAACAAGAGGAGCAGGAATGAGGTCGAAGTACAGTGCTTGACATTGGTACATTACTTTCCCGTCCACAAACCTCAGATGTTGTTGAAAGTTTGGATGAATCGGGATGTGGAAGTATGCCTCCTGAAGGTCGAGAGAGACCATCCAGTCGCCTTCCCTTAATGCTGCCAAGACAGATTTGGTATTCTTCATCGTGAAGTTTGTCTTGACAATGAACACATTGAGCGCACTTACATCTTAAGTACTCTTGCAGTGAACGTGGCTGCCAGATCATTGGAGCCATCCCTGATAGCCTTGTTCCTGCAGAGAACGTGGCTGTCAGATCATTGGAGCCATCCCTGATAGCCTTGTTCATGCATGACATAATTGTACAGCAAAACTTCAAACGCTCGAAAAAACTCCTAACAGGAGATGGTCTAGCTCTGAAGCCGACCATAAAATCTTGGAGCGTCTCATGGCCAGGCGACGGGGAGAGTCTATGAGGCTTGAGAAGTCTCCCTGGGCAGAGGCAGGAACTCCCAAGCCGAGAACTTCTTCCGTGTCATACCAGACGCTCGCTCTATAAGCCAGTTTAAAAGGAGGGAAAGCAAAGGCTGTCTCCCCCAAACTCCTCTTGGTGATCAACCCGTCGCAACGTAAAGCTCTCTTAGAAGAGCGAGAGAGCACTAGCTTAGAAAACAACGGCTTCGAAGTAGCTAGGCCTAGTGTAAACTCTGACGAAGGCGAACGAGGAGCAGCAGTTACAAAATGGTCCGGACAAAGATCCTTAAAAATCAGCATGATTTTTTTAAAGTCCATAGAGGGCTGAGCAGCTTTAGGCTCCTCTCCGTCTGACAAAGTCCCCAAAGGAATATCAGTAGGAGGGGGATCAGCAACTTCCTCATCTGAAGGAACCTCGTCCGACAATTGCCGAGTCTCATGAAAAGGAGAGACCTGCCGCGGTGGCAATGCTTGACAGGCAAAGTCCACACGCAAAGGAGCAGCAGTAGCAGTCAAGGAAGCGACGTCATGTCGCTCCTGAAAGGACTGACCAGCAACAACAACAGGAGTTGATGGACGCTCGACGTCAAGTCGAGACTGCCTTGACTGCCTAGACTGAGCAGTCAAAACAACCCTTGACTGCGGTGCTTGACGCTCAACGTCAAAACAAGGCAACTGAGCTGGTTGGCGAACGTCCTGAACGTCAACACGAGACTGCGGCAGCGGCTGAACGTCAACACGAGGCTGCGGCAGCGGCTGAAAGTCAACACGGGACTGCAGCGAGTGAGGATCCAAGTCACGTGACTGACGTGACAAACTACCGACATCACGTTTCATAACGTCAAAAGGACGAGTAAATGCTCGTTTGGGTGGTTGACGGCCAGAGTCTCGTTTAGCGTAACGGCGACTCGAAAGCGAAGGTTCATCGTGAACCTGCTCAACGTCATACTTCTCCATAAGGGAGGCAAGCTTAGTCTGTATGCCCTGCAGGACAACCCATTTAGGATCAACGGGAGTCGGAACGGGCCGAGACGACGGTAACGTCTGTGTTGGCAAAACATTGCCTTTACCGCGACCCTCGGACCCCGTGTTACGCTTGCGTTTAATAGGCGAACCGTCTTCCGGCGACTGCAAAGGGTCAGAGCTGTCCCCATGGCTACAGCCAGGACGCTGGACCTGTCCTGAAGGGACTGACTTTCGCTTAAAGGGTCTAGAAACCTTGCGCCAAGGTTTCTTTTGCGAAAAGTCTTCGGATGACGAGGAGAAACTTCGTCTCTCCTGTCTTATGGCAAGGACGTGCTTGCCGAGCAACGTCTGATACCTTTGAGGGAACGTCTGTTCGTTGGTTTACACTCCTCACTCCCTTAGGTCCTACGACATTCCTTCTCCCTGGTGCATGGGAGCCTGAAAGAGGTCTCGGACTAGGCAAGTGACAAGCACGAACAAACGAACCCTCCGCAACAGAGCACATGTTTTCTAGCACTCACTTCACTGATATCGTATTTTTCAATAATTTCACATTAGGCATGAATAAAACTGATATCTACCTGAAGCACGCAATTCTCCCTTACATCAAAAGGTTATAATTGCGAAATGAGTCGTATAATGTAAGCACATTAGTACAAAATGAAACACGCATGCAAAAAAAAAAAAAAAACATATACATATATATCGAATAAAACGGAAATATATAAAGTTAAAAAGGATCAGTAACTGGGGAGGAGACTAAACTCTAGTTCACTAAAGACTACATTTTCAATCTCTCACCGTACAGTGCCTTGGGACGAGAATAAAAACTAAAAACGTTTTATCCTTTCTCCCCGTACAGAGACTTGGGACGAGAGTAAAAAACTGAATCGAGAACAACGTTACTCGCTCCCAAACTCCTTACTTGGGACGAGAATAAAGATCGGATCGTTCTCTCTTTCTCTCTCTCTCTCTCTCTTGTCACACACAAGAGAATTGCCCACTCACCCTTCGTCAATAAACAGGTTATTTGACCAAAGGAAAAAACTGAAAGGACTAAGAAATTGAAAATAACAAGTTCCTTTAAATTAGTATTTAAAACACTTCAGTTTGAAAGAAGAATGAACAAAACGTCAAAATCGATTTACTCTTTCTGCAAAGTGAAACCGTGATTCTCTCTTTCTCTATTGTAACGATAGAGCGCAAACTGCGGAGCATAAATAAACCAAACGTTAGTTCATCTTTGAAAAAACAGCACGAAGACTATTCAAAGAATATCTTTCTTAAAATATTTTCTAAAAAAAATTCATTTCATAACTCTTACAGAGCAAATGATTTAAACTTAACGAAAATAAAAGTTGAATGGGCTCAACGTTGTTTAACTTCGGTTTCCAAGTTAGGACCGCCTACATCTCGGACTAGGGGAGGAATAGGTAAAGGCCGCATATAAACAAAACATAAAATTTATCTTGATGTTTAGTATAAATGGAAAGCTAATCGAAGAGGCCTAATAAAGGCGGGTGAGATATAAAATATATAGAGGAAAATCTATAATTATCAACAATAATTTATAACGTGATAAAATAATTACTAAAAGCCTAAAACACACTTCCGTACACTGAGGGAAGGGTCGGCCATCTTTACTCTATGGAAAAACCAGAGATAAAAAAGCAAGGGCAAAACACTTTTACTCTCCTTTCAAAAGCATTTCTTTTGAGGATAGTATTGAATAATCCAACACGGCGAAAGCAATAAAACCAAAACCAAGTACTTCACCAATTCGGTAGAAAACTCGAAGTCATAAAGCGAGTGGAATCGACTTGTCGATGAAACCGACAGAGAAGAACTGGAGCTGTTTACAAGTATATGCGGTATCTGGCCGATAGTCGGCGCTGGTGGGCACACCCGCAACCTTCATGGCGATCGCTCGCGAGTTTTTGGAATCTGTCGAGCCGTCGGAGACGTCAGCTATTATATATTCACCGGCTAAGTTTAATATTTAAAACTTAGCCGGTGAATATATAATAGCTGATTCACACCCATGGTGGTGGGTAGAGACCAGTATTAATACAATAAAGGCGTATATGCTCATGAGTTTTTGACAATTATATCATAACAAAACCCACTTAAATATAGGTACCTGGTAAGGAAGCTGACTGACGATTACTCTGCCTTATTAGTCTGCTTTCCTCACGAAGCCCAGCCATCCTCTCAGGATGCTGAAAGACTCCCAGGAGCTGTTATATCCAGGGCGACCACCCATACAACAGGACCTCATCAAAACCCTTAATCTGGGCGCTCTCAAGAAACGACATTTGACCACCCGCCAAATCAAAAAGGATGCGAAAGACTTCTCAGTCTTCCGTACAACCCAAGACAAGATTAAAAACATTTCAAGAGAAGATTAAAAGGATATTGGGATTAAGGGAATGTAGTGGTAGAACCCTCACCCACTACTACACTCGCTGCAACGAATGGACCCAGTGTGTAGCAGTCCTCATAAAGAGTCTGGACGTCTTTTAAGTAAAATGAAGCGAACACCGACTTGCTCCTCCAAAAGGTCGCGTCCATAATACTTCGCAGAGATCTGTTTTGCTTAAAAGCCACGGAAGTTGCTATCGCTCTTACTTCGTGCGTCTTGACCTTAAGTAAACAACGATCTTTTTCACTTAAGTGAGAATGTGCCTCTCGGATTAAAAATCTAATAAAATACGATAAAGCATTTTTAGACATAGGCAATGAGGGCTTCTTAACGGAGCACCATAAGGCCTCAGACCCACCTCGTAAAGGTCTGGTACGAGCTAAATAAAACTTAAGAGCTCTAAATGGGCACAGTACTCTTTCAACCTCGTTGCCTCCGATCTCTGATAGGCAAGGTATATCAAAAGATTTAGGCCAAGGACGAGAAGGCAGTTCATTTTTGGCCAAGAAACCAAGCTGAAGCGAACATGTGGCTTTATCTGTAAAGAAGCCGATGTTTTTACTAAAGGCATGGATCTCACTGACCCTCTTAGACGAAGCCAAGCACACCAAAAAAAGCGTCTTGAGGGCGAGATCCTTCAGGGAGGCTGAATGCAATGGCTCAAACCTGTCGGACATTAGGAACCATAGGACCACGTCTAAGTTCCAACCAGGAGTTGACAAACGACGCTCCTTAGAGGTCTCGAAGGACTTAAGGAGATCTTTGAGATCTTTATTATTGGAAAGATCCAAGCCTCTATGTCTGAACACAGAGGCCAACATGCTCCTGTAGCCCTTAATAGTGGGAGCAGAGAGGGAGCGAACATTTCTCAGATGCAGGAGAAAGTCTGCAATTTGGGCTACAGAGGTACTGGAAGAGGAAATGGATGATGACTTGCACCAATCTCTAAAGACCTCCCACTTCGACTGGTAGACCTTGATGGTAGATGTTCTCCTAGCCCTCGCGATCGCTCTGGCTGCCTCCTTCGAAAATCCTCGAGCTCTTGAGAGTCTTTCGATAGTCTGAAGGCAGTCAGACGAAGCGCGGGGAGGCTTTGATGAAGACTCCTTACGAGGGGCTGCCGTAAGAGATCCATCCTTAAAGGCAGACTCCTTGGAACATCTACCAGCCATTGAAGTACCTCTGTGAACCACTCTCTCGCGGGCCAGAGGGGAGCAACCAACGTTAACCTTGTCCCTTCATGAGAGGCGAACTTCTGCAGAACCCTGTTGATGATCTTGAAAGGCGGGAATGCGTACGCGTCCAGGTGAGACCAGTCCAGCAGGAAGGCATCTATGTGGGCCGCCTCTGGATCTGGGACTGGAGAGCAATAGGTCGGGAGCCTTTTGGTCAAAGAGGTCGCAAAGAGGTCTATGGTGGGTTGACCCCAAGTCATCCAAAGACTCTTGCACAAGTCCTTGTGGAGGGTCCATTCTGTGGGGATCACCTGACCTCTCCGACTGAGACAGTCCGCCAAGACGTTCAATTCCCCCTGGATGAACCTTGTCAACAGTGAGATGCCTCGATCTTTTGACCAGATGAGGAGGTCCCTTGCGATGACAAACAGTGTGTGGGAGTGAGTGCCTCCTTGCTTGGAGATGTACGCCAAGGCCGTGGTGTTGTCCGAATTCACTTCTACCACTTTGTTTCGTAGAAGACTCTCGAAACTCGTCAAGGCCAAGCGAACAGCCAACAGCTCCTTGCAGTTGATGTGCAGGCTCCTCTGATCCGACGTCCAAAGACCCGAACATTCCAGACCGTCCAGAGTCGCCCCCCAACCCAAATCCGACGCGTCTGAGAATAACACGTGGTTTGGGTTCTTGACCGCCAGGGACAGACCCTCTCGAAGACTTATGTTGCTGTCCCACCAGTTCAGGCACGTCTTTACTGGCTCGGAGATCGGGATTGAAACAGCTTCCAAAGTCTTGCCCTTGTCCCAATGGGAGTCTAGATGGAACTGGAGAGGGCGAAGGTGAAGTCTCCCTAGCGAGATAAATTGTTCCAGGGATGACAGAGTCCCTAGGAGGCTCATCCAACTTCTCACTGAGCAACGGTCTTTTCTCAGCATGAGGCGGACTTTGAGCAAGGCATGATCTATCCTGGTGGCAGACGGAAAAGCCCGAAAAGCTAGACTGCGAATCTCCATCCCCAAATAGAGAATCGTCTGGGAGGGATTCAGTTGAGACTTTTCTAAGTACACTAACAGTCCCAACTCCTTTGCAAGATCCAACGTCCATTGAAGGTCCTGCAGACAGCGATGACGGGACGACGCTCTGAGTAGCCAGTCGTCCAGGTACAGGGAGGCTCGAATTCCCGATAAATGAAGAAATTTTGCCACATTCCTCATGAGCCTCGTAAAAACAAGAGGAGCAGGGCTGAGGCCGAAGCACAGTGCTCGGAACTGGTACACCACATTCCTGTATACAAACCTTAGATACGGTTGAGAATCCGGGTGTATAGGAATGTGGAAGTACGCATCCTGCAGGTCGAGAGAGACCATCCAGTCTCCCTCTCTGACCACTGCTAGGACGGACCTCGTGGTCTCCATCGTAAATTTTGTTTTTACAACAAAAACGTTGAGCGCACTGACATCCAGCACTGGCCTCCAACCTCCTGTATGCTTGGGGACTAAGAAGAGACGGTTGTAAAATCCCGGTGATTGAAGGTCCGAGACTTTCACCACCGCTCCCTTCTCTAGCAACTGAGACACCTGCTGATGTAGAGCTTGTCTCCTTGACTCCTCTCGATACCTGGGAGAGAGGTCTAAAGGAACTGTTACTAGAGGAGGCCTCCGTACAAACGGTATTTTGTACCCCTCCTTGAGCAACAACACAGACTCTCGGTCTGCACCTCTCATCTCCCAGGCCTGCCAGAAGTTGTTCAGTCTGGCCCCTACCGCTGTCTGAGGACGTGGGCAGTCAGACTCTGCCACGGGAGGACTTGGATCCTCTCCTCTTGCCTCTTTTACTGTCGGCACGAGCGCCTCCCCTACTGGGGGCTCTGCCACGAAAGGGCGGGATAAACCTCGTCGCTGGGGTATCGATCTTGGGTCTTACGACATAAGACGATGAAGGAGCAGCCTTGCGCGCCGACGTAGCTATCAGGTCGTGGGTATCCTTCTGCACCAGTGAAGCCGCAATATCCTTGATCAACTGCTGAGGAAACAAGGCAGATGACAACGGGGCAAAGAGAAGCTCCGACCTTTGGCAGGGAGTTACTCCTGCCGAAAGGAACGAGCAAAGAGTCTCCCTCTTCTTCAGGACTCCTGCCGTAAAGGTGGCGGCAAGCTCATTAGAGCCATCACGGATGGCTTTGTCCATGCAGGACATAATAAGCACGGAAACATCACGGTCGGCCGAAGAGATCTTCCTGCTTAAGGCTCCTAGCGACCAATCTAAGAAGTTAAAAACTTCGAAGGCCCTGTAAACCCCTTTGAGGAGATGGTCAAGGTCCAAGGAGGACCAGTAAACTTTAGAGCGTCTCATGGCCAGGCGACGGGGAGAGTCTACGAGGCTTGAGAAGTCTACCTGGGCAGAGGCAGGAACTCCCAAGCCGAGAACTTCTCCCGTGTCATACCAGACGCTCGCTCTAGAAGCCAGTTTAAAAGGAGGGAAAGCAAAGGCTGTCTTCCCCAAACTCCTCCTGGTGATCAACCAGTCGCCTAGCAAACGTAAAGCTCTCTTAGAAGAGCGAGAGAGCACTAGCTTAGTAAAGGACGGCTTCGAAGCAGCTAGGCCTAGCGTAAACTCTGACGGCGGCGAACGAGGAGCAGCAGTTACAAAATGGTCCGGACAAAGATCCTTAAAAATCAGCATGATTTTTTTAAAGTCCATAGAGGGCTGAGCAGCTTTAGGCTCCTCTCCGTCTGACAAAGTCCCCAAAGGAATATCAGTTGGAGGGGGATCAGCAACTTCCTCATCTGAAGGAACCTCATCCGACAATTGCCGAGTCTCATGAAAAGGAGAGACCTGCCGCGGCGGCAACGCTTGACAGGCAATGTCAACAAGCAAAGGAGCAGCAGTAGCAGTAGAGGAAGCGACGTCACGCCGCTGCTGAAAGGACTGAAATCCTTGTGACTGACCAACAACAACAACTGAAGTTGATTGACGCTCGACGTCACGTCGGAACTGCCTTGACTGCATAGACTGAGCAGGCAAAACAACCTCCGACTGCGGTGATAGACGCTCAACGTCAGGTCGAGGCAACGGAGCCGGTCGGCGAACGTCAGGTCGAGGCTGCGGCGGCAGCGGCTGAACGTCAACACGATACTGCGGCAGCGGCTGAACTTCAACACGAGACTGCGGTAGCGGCTGAAAGTCAACACGAGACTGCAGCGAGGAAGGATCCATGTCACGTGACTGACGTGAAAAACTACTGACATCACGTTTCAAAGTACAAGAAACGTCAGCACTAACTTCAAACGGACGAGTAAATACTCGTTTGGGCGGCTGACGGCCAGAGTCTCGTTCAGCGTAACGGCGACTCGAAAGCAAAGGATCATCGTGAACCTGCTCAACGTCATACTCCTCCATAAGAGAGGCAAGCTTAGTCTGCATGTCCCGCAGGACAACCCATTTCGGATCAACGGGAGTCGGAACGGGCCGAGACGACGGTAACGTCTGTGTTGGCAAAAGATTGCCTTTACCGTGACCCTCGGACCCCGTGTTACGCTTGCGTTTGATAGGCGAACAGTCTTCCGACGACTGCAAAGGGTCAGAGCTGTCCCAATGGCTACAGCCAGGACGCTGGACCTGTCCTGAAGGGACTGACTTTCGCTTCAAGGGTCTAGAAACCTTGCGCCAAGGTTTCTTTTGCGAAAAGTCTTCGGATGACGAGGAGAAACTTTGTCTCTCCTGTCTTATGGCAAGGACGTGCTTGCCGAGAAACGTCCGATACCAAAGAGGGAACGTCTGTACGTTGGTTAAAGCCTCTCGTCCCCTTAAGTCCTACGACATTACTTCTCCCTGGTGCAGGGGAGCCTGAAAGAGGTCTCGGACTAGGGGAGCGACAAGCACGAACAGACGAACCCTCGGTCGCAACACTAAATACACTTTGCGCACTTATCACTTTATCACTACGATTTTCTGATTTACCACTCTGACACTTCAATAACTTCACATCTGACATGAGTTGGTTACGGTCCGATGCTAAGGACTCAACTTTTTCGCCTAAAGCTTGAATCGCAAGAAACATATCCCGCATGGACGGTTCATGAGTGCTAGTAGGGGGTTCAGGAACAACTACTACAGGGGAAGGATTAGGTTCAGGGGCATGGGAGGAGGAAAATTCCAACGACCTAGAGGAGCTTCTCCTCACCCTATCTCTCTCCAGCTTACGAGTATATTTATCATATTCAAGCCAGTCGAATTCCGACAAGACCACGCACTCATCACACCGATCTCCTAATTGGCAGGATTTACCCCGGCAATTAGAACAAACGGTATGTGGGTCGATAGAGGCCTTGGGAAGACGTTTGTTGCAATCCCTCGCACACTTGCAAAATTTAGGTCCAGGGATAGGAGAAGGGTCAGCCATATTGAACAATCAGAGAAAATCCAAAACAAAACCAAAGTCATCAACAATAAACACTAGCCAAAAAAGGGTTTCAAGAGTTTTAATTGAAGAAAAAACACCCGTCACAGCGAAAGCTCAAAAACAACCAAAATAAAGTACTTCACCAAAAAGGACGAAAACTCAAGGTCATCAGCGAGCGGAATCAACTTGTCGATAAGACCAACAGAGAAGAACTGGAGATGTTGACAAGTATATGCGGTATCTGGCCGATAGTCGGCGCTGGTGGTCACACCCGCAACCTTCATGGTGATCGCTCGCGAGTTTTTGGTATCTGTCGAGCCGTCCGAGACGTCAGCTATCATATATTCACCGGCTAAGTTTAATATTTAAAACAAGACTATTTTCGACCTGGTGGACACTAAAGTCTTTAAATTCATTCATACTAGGACCATTTCTCTTACAATTTACCATAGCTCTCATATCACTTGGTGAACAATGTAGTTATTACCATTTCACTACATTACTAAAGCTACTGAATATAATCATTTTGTATACACTAAAGAAGAGAGAGAGAGAGAGAGAGAGAGAGAGAGAGAGAGAGAGAGAGAGAGAGAGAGAGAGAGAGAGAGAGAGAGAGAGAGAGAGAGAGAGAGAGAGAGAGAGAGAGAGAGAGAGAGAGAGAGAGAGAGAGAGAGAGAGAGAGAGAGAGAGAGAGAGAGAGAGAGAGAGAGAGAGAGAGAGAGAGAGAGAGAGAGAGAGAGAGAGAGAGAGAGAGAGAGAGAGAGAGAGAGAGAGAGAGAGAGAGAGAGAGAGAGACTCTTCTGATCCCCCCACACTTTT